>NW_028270173.1:47794804-47984804 GCF_037043375.1 Chiloscyllium plagiosum
ATGTGCAAACTCCACGCAGACATGGAGAGAATGTGCAAACTCCACACAGACACGGGGAAATGTGCAAATTCCACACAGACATGGGGTGAATGTGCAAAATCCACACGGACACGGGGAGAATGTGCAAACTCCACACAGACATGGGGAGAATGTGCAAACTCAACACAGACATGGGGAGAATCTGCAAAATACACACAGACACGGGGAGAATGTGCAAACTCCACACAGACACGGGGAGAATGTGCAAACTCCACACAGACACGGGGAGAATGTGCAAACTGCACACAGATTCAGGTGGATTATGCAACCGCAACACCGACACGGGGAGAATGTGCAAACTCCACACAGACACGGGGAGAATGTGCAATTCCACACAGACACAGGGAGAATGTGCAAACTCCACACAGGCACAGGGAGAATGTACACACTCCCCACAGACACAGGGAGACTATGCAAACTCAACACAGACACAGGAGAATGTGCAAACTCCACACAGACACGGGGAGAATGTGCAAATCAGCACAGACACGGGTAGAATGGGCAAATTCCACGCAGACACTGGGAGATTGTGCAAACTCAACACAGACAGAGGGAGAATGTGCAAACCCCACATAGACACGGGGAGAATGTGCAAAATCCACACAGACATGGGGAGAATGTGCAAACTCCACACACACACTGGGAGCATGTGCAAACTCAACAGAGACAGAGGGAGAATGTGCAAAATCCACATAGACACGGGGAGAATGTCCAAACTCCACACAGACATGGTGAGAATGTGCAAACGCCACACAGACATGGGAACAATATGCGAACTCCACACAGACACGTGGAGAATGTGCAAACTCCACACAGACACGGGGAGAATGTGCAAACTCAACGCAGACGCAGGGAGAATGTGGAAACTCCACACAGACACAGGGAGAATGTGCAAACTCCACACAGACACGGGGAGAATGTGCAAACTCCACACAGACACGGGGAGAATGTGCAAACTCCACGCAGACGCAGGTAGAATGTGCAAACTCCACACAGACACAGGGAGAATGTGCAAACTCCTCGCAGACACCGGGAGGATGTGCAAACTCTACACAGACACGGGGAGAATGTGCAAACTCCTCACAGACACAGGGAGAATGTGCAAACTCCACACAGACACGGGGAGAATGTGCTAACTCCACACAGACTCGTGTGGAATGTGCAAACTCAACACAGACTCGGGCAGAATGTGCAAACTCCACACAGACATGTGGAGAATGTGCAAACCCCACACACAGACACAGTGAGAATGTGCAAACCCCACACAGACACAGGGAGAGTGTGAAAAACCCACACAGACACAGGGAGAATGTGCATACTGCACGCAAACACAGGGAGAATGTGCAAACTCCACACAGACAAGGGGAGAATGTGCAAACTCCACACAGACACGGGGAGAATATGCAATTACCACACAGTCACAAAGTGAATCCACAAACTCAACACAGACACGGGGAGAATGTCGAAATTCCACACGGAAGCGGGGAGAATGTGCAAACTCCACATAGATATGGGCAGAATGTGCAAACTCCACACAGACACGGGGAGAATGTGCAAACTCCACACAGAAATGGGGAGAATGTGCAAAATCCACACAGACACGGGGAGAATGTGCAAACTCCACACAGACACGGGGAGAATGTGCAAACTCCACGCAGACGCAGGGAGAATGTGCAAACTCCACGCAGACACAGGGAGAATGTGCAAACTCCACACAGACAAGGGGAGAATGTGCAAACTCCACACAGACACGGGGAGAATGTGCAAACTCCACACAGACGCAGGGACATTCCAAACTCCACACAGACACAGGGAAAATCTACAACCTCCACACAGACACGGGGAGAATGTGCAAACTCCACACAGAAATGGGGAGAATGTGCAAACTCCACACAGACACGGGGAGAATGTGCAAACTCCACACAGACACGGGGAGAATGTGCAATTTACACACAGTCACAAGGTGAATCCGCAAACTGCACACAGACACGGGGAGAATGTAGAAATTCCACACGGAAGCGGGGAGAATGTGCAAACTCCACACAGATATGGGGAGAATGTGCAAACTCCACACAGACACGGGGAGAATGTGGAACCTCCACACCGACATGGGGAGAATGTGCAAACTCCAAACAGCCACAGGGAGAATGTGCAAACTCCACAAAGACACGGGGAGAACGTGAAAACTCCCAACGGACACAGGGAAAATCTGCAAACTCCACACAGACACGGGGAGAATGTGCACATTCCACAAAAACATGGGGAGAATGTGCAAACACGAATCAGACACGGGGAGAATGTGCAAACTTCACACAGACGCAGAGAGAATGTGCAAACTCCACACAGACACGGGGAGAATGTGGAACCTCCACACAGACACAGGGAGAATGTGCAAACTCCACACAGACACGGGGAGAATGTGCAAACTCCAGACAGACACAGGGAGAATGTGCAAACTCCCGGCAGACATAGGGAGAATATACAAACTCCACACAGACACGGGGAGATTGTGCAAACTCCACACAGACACAGGGAGAATGTGCAAACTCCACGCAGACGCAGGGAGAATTCGCAAACTGCACACAGACACAGGAAGTATGTGCAAACTCCACGCAGACATGGGGAGAATGTGCAAACTCCACACAGACACATAGAGAATGTGCAAACTCCACACAGACACGGGGAGAATGTGCAAACTCCACGCAGACGCAGGGAGAATGCGCAAACTCCACACAGACACAGGAAGAATGTGCAAACTCCACACAGACACGGGGAGAATGTGCAAACTCCACGCAGACACGGAGAGAATGTGCAAACTCCACACAGACACGGGGAAATGTGCAAATTCCACACAGACATGGGGTGAATGTGCAAAATCCACACGGACACGGGGAGAATGTGCAAACTCCACACAGACACGGGGAGAATGTGCAAACTCAACACAGACACAGGGAGAATGTGCAAAATACACACAGACACGGGGAGAATGTGCAAACTCCACACAGACACGGGGAGAATGTTCAAACTCCACACAGACACGGGGAGAATGTGCAAACTGCACACAGATTCGGGTGGATTATGCAACCGCAACACCGACACGGGGAGAATGTGCAAACTCCACACAGACACGGGGAGAATGTGCAATTCCACACAGACACAGGGAGAATGTGCAAACTCACCACAGACACGGGGAGAATGCGCAAACTCCACACAGACACAAGGAGAATTCGGAAACTCCACACAGACACAGGGAGAATGTGCAAACTCTCCACATACACAGGGAGAATGTGCAAACTCCACACAGACACAGGGAGAATGTGCAAACCCCACACAGACACAGGGAGAATGTGCAAACTCCACGCAGACACGGGAAGAATGTGCATATCTTCACAGACACAGGGAGAATGTGCAAATTCCACGCAGACACGGGAGAATGTGCAAACTGCACGCAGACACAAGGAGAATGTGCAAACTCAACACAGACACAGGGAGAATGTGCAAAATACACACAGACACGGGGAGAATGTGCAAACTCCACACAGACACGGGGAGAATGTGCAAACTCCACACAGACACGGGGAGAATGTGCAAACTGCACACAGACACGGGGAAATGTGCAAACTCCACACAGACATGGGGTGAATGTGCAAAATCCACACGGACACGGGGAGAATATGCGAACTGCACACAGACACGGGGAGAATGTGCAAACTCAACACAGACACAGGGCGAATGTACAAAATCGACACAGACACGGGGAGAATGTGCAAACTCCACACAGACACGGGGAGAATGTGCAAACTCCACACAGAAACGGGGAGAATGTGCAAACTGCACACAGATTCGGGTGGAATATGCAACCGCAACACCAACATGGGGAGAATGTGCAAACTCCACACAGACACAGGGAGAATGTGCAAACTCCACACAGGCACAGGGAGAATGTGCACACTCCCCACAGACACAGGGAGAATATGCAAACTCAACACAGACACGGGAGAATGTGCAAACTCCACGCAGACACGAGGAGAATGTGCAAATCAACACAGACACGGGGAGAATGTGCAAATTGCACGCAGACACTGGGAGAATGTGCAAACTCAACACAGACAGAAGGAATATGTGCAAACTCCACATAGACACGGGGAGAATGCGCAAACTCCACACAGACATGGGGAGAATGTGCAATATCCACACAGACACAGGGTCAATGTGCGAACTCCACATAGACACAGGGAGAATGTGCAAACTGCACACAGACTCGGGTGAAATGTGCGAACTCCACACAGACACGGGGAGAATGTGCAAACTCCACGCAGACACGGAGAGAATGTGCAAACTCCACACAGACACGGGGAAATGTGCAAATTCCACACAGACATGGGGTGAATGTGCAAAATCCACACGGACACGGGGAGAATGTGCAAACTCCACACAGACACGGGGAGAATGTGCAAACTCAACACAGACACAGGGAGAATGTGCAAAATACACACAGACACGGGAGAATGTGCAAACTCCACACAGACACGGGGAGAATGTGCAAACTCCACACAGACACGGGGAGAATGTGCAAACTGCACACAGATTCGGGTGGATTATGCAACCGCAACACCGACACGGGGAGAATGTGCAAACTCCACACAGACACGGGGAGAATGTGCAATTCCACACAGACACAGGGAGAATGTGCAAACTCACCACAGACACGGGGAGAATGCGCAAACTCCACACAGACACAAGGAGAATTCGGAAACTCCACACAGACACAGGGAGAATGTGCAAACTCCCCACATACACAGGGAGAATGTGCAAACTCCACACAGACACAGGGAGAATGTGCAAACTCCACACAGACACAGGGAGAATGTGCAAACTCCACGCAGACACGGGAAGAATGTGCATATCTTCACAGACACAGGGAGAATGTGCAAATTCCACGCAGACACGGGAGAATGTGCAAACTGCACGCAGACACAAGGAGAATGTGCAAACTCAACACAGACACAAGGAGAATGTGCAAAATACACACAGACACGGGGAGAATGTGCAAACTCCACACAGACACGGGGAGAATGTGCAAACTCCACACAGACACGGGGAGAATGTGCAAACTGCACACAGACACGGGGAAATGTGCAAACTCCACACAGACATGGGGTGAATGTGCAAAATCCACACGGACACGGGGAGAATATGCGAACTGCACACAGACACGGGGAGAATGTGCACACTCAACACAGACACAGGGCGAATGTGCAAAATAGACACAGACACGGGGAGAATGTGCAAACTCCACACAGACACGGGGAGAATGTGCAAACTCCACACAGAAACGGGGAGAATGTGCAAACTGCACACAGATTCGGGTGGAATATGCAACCGCAACACCAACATGGGGAGAATGTGCAAACTCCACACAGACACGGGGAGAATGTGCAAACTCCACACAGACACAGGGAGAATGTGCAAACTCCACACAGGCACAGGGAGAATGTGCACACTCCCCACAGACACAGGGAGAATATGCAAACTCAACACAGACACGGGAGAATGTGCAAACTCCACGCAGACACAAGGAGAATGTGCAAATCAACACAGACACGGGGAGAATGTGCAAATTGCACGCAGACACTGGGAGAATGTGCAAACTCAACACAGACAGAGGGAATATGTGCAAACTCCACATAGACACGGGGAGAATGCGCAAACTCCACACAGACATGGGGAGAATGTGCAATATCCACACAGACACAGGGTCAATGTGCGAACTCCACATAGACACAGGGAGAATGTGCAAACTGCACACAGACTCGGGTGAAATGTGCGAACTCCACACAGACAAAGGGAGAATGTGCAAACTCCACACAGACACGGGGAGAATGTGCAAACTCCACATAGACACAGGGAGAATGTGCAAACTGCACACAGACTCGGGTGAAATGTGCGAACTCCACACAGACAAAGGGAGAATGTGCAAACTCCACACAGACACAGGGAGAATGTGCAAACTCCCGACAGACACAGGGAGAATGTGCAAACTCCACGCAGACGCAGGGAGAATGCGCAAACTCCACACAGACACAGGGAGAATGAGCAAACTCAACACAGACATGGGGAGAATGTGCAAACTCCACGCAGACACGGGAGAATGTGCAAACTCCACGCAGACATGGGGGGAATATGCAAATCAACACAGACACGGGGTGAATGTGCAAATTGCACGCAATCACTGGGAGCATGTGCAAACTCAACACAGACAGAGGGAGAATGTGCAAACTCCACATAGACACGGGGAGAATGTCGAAACTCCACACAGACATGGTGAGAATGTGCAAACGCCACACAGACATGGGGAGAATGTGCGAACTCCACACAGACACGTGGAGAATGTGCAAACTGCACACAGTCTCGGGTGGAATGTGCAATCTCCACACAAACACAGGGAGAATGTGCAAACTCTACACAGACACGGGGAGAATGTGCAAACTCCACACAGACACAGGCAGAATGTGCAAACACCCGACAGACATAGGGAGAATATGCAAACTCCACACAGACACGGGGAGATTGTGCAAACTCCACACAGACACAAGGAGAATGTGCAAACTCCACGCAGACGCAGGGAGAATGCGCAAACTGCACACAGACACAGGAAGAATGTGCAAACTCCACGCAGACATGGGGAGAATGTGCAAACTCCACACAGACACATAGAGAATGTGCAAACTCCAAACAGACACGGGGAGAATGTGCAAACTCCACGCAGACGCAGGGAGAATGCGCAAACTCCACACAGACACAGGAAGAATGTGCAAACTCCACACAGACATGGGGAGAATGTGCAAACTCCACACAGACACAGGGAGAATGTGCAAACTCCACACACACACGGGGAGAATGTGCAAACTCCACGCAGACATGGAGAGAATGTGCAAACTCCACACAGACACGGGGAAATGTGCAAATTCCACACAGACATGGGGTGAATGTGCAAAATCCACACGGACACGGGGAGAATGTGCAAACTCCACACAGACATGGGCAGAATGTGCAAACTCAACACAGACATGGGGAGAATCTGCAAAATACACACAGACACGGGGAGAATGTGCAAACTCCACACAGACACGGGGAGAATGTGCAAACTCCACACAGACACGGGGAGAATGTGCATACTGCACACAGATTCAGGTGGATTATGCAACCGCAACACCGACACGGGGAGAATGTGCAAACTCCACACAGACACGGGGAGAATGTGCAATTCCACACAGACACAGGGAGAATGTGCAAACTCCACACAGGCACAGGGAGAATGTGCACACTCCCCACAGACACAGGGAGACTATGCAAACTCAACACAGACACAGGAGAATGTGCAAACTCCACACAGACACGGGGAGAATGTGCAAATCAGCACAGACACGGGTAGAATGGGCAAATTCCACGCAGACACTGGGAGATTGTGCAAACTCAACACAGACAGAGGGAGAATGTGCAAACCCCACATAGACACGGGGAGAATGTGCAAAATCCACACAGACATGGGGAGAATGTGCAAACTCCACACACACACTGGGAGCATGTGCAAACTCAACAGAGACAGAGGGAGAATGTGCAAACTCCACATAGACACGGGGAGAATGTCCAAACTCCACACAGACATGGTGAGAATGTGCAAACGCCACACAGACATGGGGACAATATGCGAACTCCACACAGACACGTGGAGAATGTGCAAACTCCACACAGTCTCGGGTGTAAAGTGCAATCTCCACACACACACAGGGAGAATGTGCAAGCTCCACACAGACACGGGGAGAATGTGCAAACTCCACACAGACACAGGGAGAATGTGCAAACTCCCGACAGACATAGGGAGAATATGCAAACTCCACACAGACACGGGGAGATTGTGCAAACTCCACACAGACACAGGGATAATGTGCAAACTCCACGCAGACGCAGGGAGAATGCGCAAACTGCACACAGACACAGGAAGTATGTGCAAACTCCATGCAGACATGGGGAGAATGTGCAAACTCCACACAGACACATAGAGAATGTGCAAACTCCACACAGACACGGGGAGAATGTGCAAACTCCACGCAGACGCAGGGAGAATGCGCAAACTCCACACAGACACAGGAAGAATGTGCAAACTCCACACAGACACGGGGAGAATGTGCAAACTCCACGCAGACACGGAGAGAATGTGCAAACTCCACACAGACACGGGGAAATGTGCAAATTCCACACAGACATGGGGTGAATGTGCAAAATCCACACGGACATGGGGAGAATGTGCAAACTCCACGCAGACACGGGGAGAATGTGCAAACTCAACACAGACACAGGGAGAATGTGCAAAATACACACAGACACAGGGAGAATGTGCAAACTCCACACAGACACGGGGAGAATGTGCAAACCCCACACAGACACGGGGAGAATGTGCAAACTGCACACATATTCGGGTGGATTATGCAACCGCAACACCGAAACGAGGAGAATGTGCAAACTCCACACAGACACAGGGAGAATGTGCAATTCCACACAGACACAGGGAGAATGTGCAAACTCCACACAGGCACAGGGAGAATGGGCACACTCCCCACAGACACAGGGAGAATATGCAAACTCAACACAGACACAGGAGAATGTGCAAACTCCACACAGACACGGGGAGAATGTGCAAATCAGCACAGACACGGGGAGAATGTGCAAATTCCACGCAGACACTAGGAGATTGTGCAAACTCAACACAGACAGAGGGAGAATGTGCAAACTCCACATAGACACGGGGAGAATGTGCAAAATCCACACAGACATGGGGAGAATGTGGAAACTGCACACAGACACGGGGAGAATGTGCGAACCCCACACAGACATGGGGAGAATGTGCAAACTGCACACAGACTCGGGTGGAATGTGCAATCTCCGCACAGACACAGGGAGAATGTGCAAACTCCACACAGACACGTGGAGAATGTGCAAACTCCACACAGACACAGGGAGAATGTGCAAACTCCCTACAGGCACAAGGAGAATATGCAAACTCCATACAGACACGGGGAGATTGTGCAAACTCCACACAGACACAGGGAGAATGTGCAAACTCCACGCAGACGCAGGGAGAATGTGCAAACTCCACGCAGACACGGGATAATGTGCAAACTCCACGCAGACACGGGGGGAATGTGCAAATCAACACAGACACAGGGAGAATGTGCAAATTCCACGCAGACACTAGGAGAATATGCACACTCAACACAGACAGAGGGAGAATGTGGAAACTCCACATAGACACGGGGAGAATGTCCAAACTCCACACAGACATGGGGAGAATGTGCAAACTCCACACAGACATGGAGAGAATGTGCGAACTCCACACAGACACTGGGAGAAAGTGCAAAATGCACACAGACTCGGGTGGAATGTGCAATCTCCACACACACACAGGGAGAATGTGCAAACTCCTCGCAGACACCGGGAGGATGTGCAAACTCCACAAAGACACAGGGATAGTGTGAAAAACCCACACAGACACAGGGAGAATGTGCAAACTGCACGCAAACACAGGGAGAATGTGCAAACTCCACACAGACAAGGGGAGAATGTGCAAACTCCACACAGACACGGGGAGAATGTGCAAACTCCACACAGACACGGGGAGAATGTGCAAACTCCACGCAGACGCAGGTAGAATGTGCAAACCCCACACACAGACACAGTGAGAATGTGCAAACTCCACAAAGACACAGGGATAGTGTGAAAAACCCACACAGACACAGGGAGAATGTGCAAACTGCACGCAAACACAGGGAGAATGTGCAAACTCCACACAGACAAGGGGAGAATGTGCAAACTCCACACAGACACGGGGAGAATGTGCAAACTCCACACAGACACGGGGAGAATGTGCAAACTCCACGCAGACGCAGGTAGAATGTGCAAACTCCACACAGACACAGGGAGAATGTGCAAACTCCTCGCAGACACCGGGAGGATGTGCAAACTCTACACAGACACGGGGAGAATGTGCAAACTCCTCACAGACACGGGGAGAATGTGAAAACTCCACACAGACACGGGGAGAATGTGCAAACTCCACACAGACTCGTGTGGAATGTGCAAACTCAACACAGACTCGGGCAGAATGTGCAAACTCCACACAGACATGTGGAGAATGTGCAAACCCCACACACAGACACAGTGAGAATGTGCAAACCCCACACAGACACAGGGAGAGTGTGAAAAACCCACACATACACAGGGAGAATGTGCAAACTCCACGCAAACACAGGGAGAATGTGCAAACTCCACACAGACAAGGGGAGAATGTGCAAACTCCACACAGACACGGGGAGAATGTGCAAACTCCACACAGCCACGGGGAGAATGTGCAAACTCCACACAGACACAACGAGAATGTGCAAACTCCTCACAGACGCAGGGACATTCCAAACTCCACACAGACACAGGGAAAATCTGCAACCTCCACACAGACACGGGGAGAATGTGCAAACTCCACACAGAAATGGGGAGAATGTGCAAACTCCACACAGACACGGGGAGAATGTGCAAACTCCAAACAGACATGGGGAGAATGTGCAAACTCCACACAGACACGGGGAGAATTTGCAATTACTACACAGTCACAAAGTGAATCCACAAAGTCAACACAGACACGGGGAGAATGTCGAAATTCCACACGGAAGCGGGGAGAATGAGCAAACTCCACATAGATATGGGGAGAATGTGCAAACTCCACACAGACACAGGAAGAATGTGCAAACTCCACACAGACATGGGGAGAATTGCAATCTCCACACAGACACAGGGAGAATGTGCAAACTCCACACAGACACGGGGAGAATGTGCAAACTCCACGCAGACGCAGGGAGAATGTGCAAACTCCACACAGACACAGGGAGAATGTGCAAACTCCACGCAGACACGTGGTGAATGTCCAAACCTCACACAGACACAGGGAGAATGTGCAAACTCCACGCAGACACAGGGAGAATGTGCAAACTCCACACAGACAAGGGGAGAATGTGCAAACTCCACACAGACACGGGGAGAATGTGCAAACTCCACACAGACTCAACGAGAATGTGCAAACTCCACACAAACGCAGGGACATTCCAAACTCCACACAGACACAGGGAAAATCTGCAACCTCCACACAGACACGGGGAGAATGTGCAAACTCCACACAGAAATGGGGAGAATGTGCAAACACCACACAGACACGGGGAGAATGTGCAAACTCCAAA
The DNA here is from genome assembly GCF_037043375.1 of Chiloscyllium plagiosum. NCBI lineage: Eukaryota > Metazoa > Chordata > Chondrichthyes > Orectolobiformes > Hemiscylliidae > Chiloscyllium > Chiloscyllium plagiosum. The sequence goes on from NW_028270173.1 coordinate 47,806,129, forward strand.
CAGACATGGGGAGAATGTGCAAACTCCACACAGACACGGGTAGAATGTGCAATTTACACACAGTCACAAGGTGAATCCGCAAACTGCACACAGACACGGGGAGAATGTAGAAATTCCACACGGAAGTGGGGAGAATGTGCAAACTCCACACAGATATGGGGAGAATGTGCAAACTCCACACAGACACGGGGAGAATGTGGAACCTCCACACCGACATGGGGAGAATGTGCAAACTCCAAACAGCCACAGGGAGAATGTGCAAACTCCACAAAGACACGGGGAGAACGTGCAAACTCCCAACGGACACAGGGAAAATCTGCAAACTCCACACAGACACGGGGAGAATGTGCACATTCCACACAAACATGGGGAGAATGTGCAAACTCGAATCGGACACGGGGAGAATGTGCAAACCTCACACAGACGCAGAGAGAATGTGCAAACTCCACACGGACACGGGGAGAATGTGGAACCTCCACACCGACATGGGGAGAATGTGCAAACTCCAAACAGCCACAGGGAGAATGTGCAAACTTGAATCAGACACGGGGAGAATGTGCAAACTTCACACAGACACGGGGAGAATGTGCAAACTCCACACAGACACGGGGAGAATGTGCAAACTCCACACAGACACGGGGAGAATGTGCAAACTCCACACAGACACGGGGAGAATGCGCAAACTCCACACAGACACGGGGAGAATGTTCAAACTCCATGCAGACGCAGGGAGAATGCGCAAACTCCACACAGACACAGGGAGAATGTGCAAACTCCACACAGACACGGGGAGAATGTGCAAACTCAACGCAGACGCAGGGAGAATGTGCAAACTCCACACAGACACAGGGAGAATGTGCAAACTTCACACAGACACGGGGAGAATGTGCAAACTCCATGCAGACACAGGGAGAATGTGCAAACTCCACGCAGACGCAGGTAGAATGTGCAAACTCCTCGCAGACACCGGGAGAATGTGCAAACTCTACACAGACACGGGGAGAATGTGCAAACTCCTCACAGACACGGGGAGAATGTGCAAACTCCACACAGACACGGGGAGAATGTGCAAAACCCACACAGACACAGGGAGAATGTGCAAACTCCACGCAGACGCAGGTAGAATGTGCAAACTCCACACAGACAAGGGGAGAATGTGCAAACTCCACACAGACACGGGGAGAATGTGCAAACTCCACACAGCCACGGGGAGAATGTGCAAACTCCACACAGACACAACGAGAATGTGCAAACTCCACACAGACGCAGGGACATTCCAAACTCCACACAGACACAGGGAAAATCTGCAACCTCCACACAGCCACGGGGAGAATGTGCAAACTCCACACAGAAATGGGGAGAATGTGCAAACTCCACACAGACACGGGCAGAATTTGCAATTACCACACAGTCACAAGGTGAATCCGCAAACTCAACACAGACACGGGGAGAATGTCGAAATTCCACACGGAAGCGGGGAAAATGTGCAAACTCCACACAGATATGGGGAGAATGTGCAAACTCCACACAGACACAGGAAGAATGTGCAAACTCCACACAGACATGGGGAGAATGTGCAATCTCCACACAGACACAGGGAGAATGTGCAAACTGCACACAGACTCGGGTGGAATGTGCAATCTCCACACACACACAGGGAGAATGTGCAAACTCCTCGCAGACACCGGGAGGATGTGCAAACTCTACACAGACACGGGGAGAATGTGCAAACTCCTCACAGACACGGGGAGAATGTGCAAACTCCACACAGACACGGGGAGAATGTGCTAACTCCACACAGACTCGTGTGGAATGTGCAAACTCAACACAGACTCGGGCAGAATGTGCAAACTCCACACAGACATGTGGAGAATGTGCAAACCCCACACACAGACACAGTGAGAATGTGCAAACCCCACACAGACACAGGGAGAGTGTGAAAAACCCACACAGACACAGGGAGAATGTGCAAACTGCACGCAAACACAGGGAGAATGTGCAAACTCCACACAGACAAGGGGAGAATGTGCAAACTCCACACAGACACGGGGAGAATGTGCAAACTCCACACAGACACGGGGAGAATGTGCAAACTCCACGCAGACGCAGGTAGAATGTGCAAACTCCACACAGACACAGGGAGAATGTGCAAACTCCTCGCAGACACCGGGAGGATGTGCAAACTCTACACAGACACGGGGAGAATGTGCAAACTCCTCACAGACACGGGGAGAATGTGAAAACTCCACACAGACACGGGGAGAATGTGCAAACTCCACACAGACTCGTGTGGAATGTGCAAACTCAACACAGACTCGGGCAGAATGTGCAAACTCCACACAGACATGTGGAGAATGTGCAAACCCCACACACAGACACAGTGAGAATGTGCAAACCCCACACAGACACAGGGAGAGTTTGAAAAACCCACACATGCACAGGGAGAATGTGCAAACTCCACGCAAACACAGGGAGAATGTGCAAACTCCACACAGACAAGGGGAGAATGTGCAAACTCCACACAGACACGGGGAGAATGTGCAAACTCCACACAGCCACGGGGAGAATGTGCAAACTCCACACAGACACAACGAGAATGTGCAAACTCCACACAGACGCAGGGACATTCCAAACTCCACACAGACACAGGGAAAATCTGCAACCTCCACACAGACACGGGGAGAATGTGCAAACTCCACACAGAAATGGGGAGAATGTGCAAACTCCACACAGACACGGGGAGAATGTGCAAACTCCAATCAGACATGGGGAGAATGTGCAAACTCCACACAGACACGGGGAGAATGTGCAATTACCACACAGTCACAAGGTGAATCCGCAAACTCAACACAGACACGGGGAGAATGTCGAAATTACACACGGAAGCGGGGAAAATGTGCAAACTCCACACAGATATGGGGAGAATGTGCAAACTCCACACAGACACAGGAAGAATGTGCAAACTCCACACAGACATGGGGAGAACGTGCAATCTCCACACAGACACAGGGAGAATGTGCAAACTCCACACAGACACGGGGAGAATGTGCAAACTCCATACAGACACAGGGAGAATGTGCAAACTCCACGCAGACACGGGGTGAATGTGCAAACTCCACGCAGACACCGGGAGAATGTGCAAACTCCACGCAGACGCAGGTAGATTGTGCTAACTCCACACAGACACAGGGAGAATGTGCAAACCCCACACAGACACAGGGAGAATGTGCAAACTCCTCACAGACACGGGGAGAATGTGCAAACTCTACACAGACACGGGGAGAATGTGCAAACTCCTCACAGACACGGGGAGAATGTGCAAACTACACACAGACAAGGGGAGAATGTGCAAACTCCACACAGACACGGGGCGAATGTGCAAACTCTACACAGACACGGGGAGAATGTGCAAACTCCTCACAGACACGGGGAGAATGTGCAAACGACACACAGACAAGGGGAGAATGTGCAAACTCCACACAGACACGGGGAGATTGTGCAAACTCCACACAGACTCGTGTGGAATGTGCAAACCCAACACAGACACGGGCAGAATGTGCAAACCCCACACAGACACAGTGAGAATGTGCAAACCCCACACAGACACAGGGAGAATGTGCAAACCTCACACAGACACAGGGAGAATGTGCAAACTCCACGCAGACACAGGGAGAATGTGCAAACTCCACACAGACAAGGGGAGAATGTGCAAACTCCAATCAGACACGGGGAGAATGTGCAAACTCCACACAGACTCAACGAGAATGTGCAAACTCCACACAGACGCAGGGACATTCCAAACTCCACACAGACACAGGGAAAATCTGCAACCTCCACACAGACACGGGGAGAATGTGCAAACTCCACACAGAAATGGGGAGAATGTGCAAACTCCACACAGACATGGGCAGAATGTGCAAACTCCAAACAGACATGGGGAGAATGTGCAAACCCCACACAGACACGGGGAGAATGTGCAATTTACACACAGTCACAAGGTGAATCCGCAAACTCAACACAGACACGGGGAGAATGTAGAAATTCCACACGGAAGAGGGGAGAATGTGCAAACTCCACACAGATATGGGGAGAATGTGCAAACTCCACACAGACACGGGGAGAATGTGGAACCTATACACCGACATGGGGAGAATGTGCAAACTCCAAACAGCCACATGGAGAATGTGCAAACTCCACAAAGACACGGGGAGAATGTGCAAACTCCAAACGGACACAGGGAAAATCTGCAAACTCCACACAGACACGCGGAGAATGTGCACATTCCACACAGACATGGGGAGAATGTGCAAACTTGAATCAGACACGGGGAGAATGTGCAAACTTCACACAGACACGGGGAGAATGCGCAAACTCCATACAGACACGGGGAGAATGTGCAATCTCCACACAGACACAGGGAGAATGTGCAAACTCCACACAGTCACAAGCAGAATCCGCAAACTCAACATAGACACAGGGAGAATGTACCGACTCCTCAAAAACACAGAGAATCTGCAAACTCCACACGGACACGGGGAGAATGCGCAAACTCCACACAGACACGGGGAGAATGTGCAAATTCCACATGGACACAGGTAGAATGTGCAAACTCCACACAGGCACAGGGAGAATGTGCAAACTCCACGCAGACACAGGGAGAATGCGCAAACTCCACACAGACACGGGGAGAATGTGCAAATTCCACATGGACACAGGTAGAATGTGCAAACTCCACACAGGCACAGGGAGAATGTGCAAACTCCACGCAGACACAGGGAGAATGCGCAAACTCCCCACAGACACGGGGAGAATGTGCAAATTCCACATGGACACAGGTAGAATGTGCAAACTCCACACAGGCACAGGGAGAATGTGCAAACTCCACGCAGACACAGGTAGAATGTGCAAACTCCACACAGGCACAGGGAGAATGTGCAAACTCCACGCAGACACGGGGAGAATGTGCAAACTCCACACAGACACGGGGCGAATGTGCAAACTCCACGCAGACACGGGGAGAATGTACAAACTCCACGCAGACACAGGGAGAATGTGCAAACTCCACACAGACAAGGGGAGAATGTGCAAACTCCACACAGACACGGGGAGAATGTGCAAACTCCACACAGACACAACGAGAATGTGCAAACTCCACACAGACGCAGGGACATTGCAAACTCCACACAAACACAGGGAAAATCTGCAACCTCCACACAGACACGGGTAGAATGTGCAAACTCCACACAGAAATGGGGAGAATGTGCAAACTCCACACAGACACGGGGAGAATGTGCAAACTCCAAACAGACATGGGGAGAATGTGCAAACTCCACACAGACACGGGGAGAATGTGCAATTTCCACACAGTCACAAGGTGAATCCGCAAACTCAACACAGACATGGGGAGAATGTAGAAATTCCACACGGAAGCGGGGAGAATGTGGAACCTCCACACAGACATGGGGAGAATGTGCAAACTCCACACAGAAATGGGGAGAATGTGCAAACTCCACACAGACACGGGGAGAATGTGCAAACTCCAAACAGACATGGGGAGAATGTGCAAACTCCACACAGACACGGGGAGAATGTGCAATTTCCACACAGTCACAAGGTGAATCCGCAAACTCAACACAGACATGGGGAGAATGTAAAAATTCCACACGGAAGCGGGGAGAATGTGGAACCTCCACACAGACACGGGGAGAATGTGCAAACTCCAAACGGACACAGGGAAAATCTGCAAACTCCACACAGACACGGGGAGAATGTGCACATTCCACACAGACATGGGGAGAATGTGCAAACTCGAATCAGACACGGGGAGAATGTGCAAACTTCACACATACACGGGGAGAATGTGCAAACTCCACACAGACACGGGGAGAATTGCAATCTCGCCGCAGACACAGGGAGAATGTGCAAACTCCACACAGTCACATGCAGAATCCGCAAACTCAACATTGACACAGGGAGAATGTACAAACTCCTCAAAGACAAAGAGAGAATCTGCAAAATCCACACAGACACGGGGAGAATGCGCAAACTCCACACAGACACGGAGAGAATGTGCAAATTCCACACGGACGCGGGGAGAATGCGCAAACTCCACACAGACACGGGAAGAATGTGCAAACTCCACACAGACAGGGGGAGAATGTGCAAACTACACACAGATATGGGGAGAATGTGCAAACTCCATGCAGACATGGGGATAATATGCAAACTCCACACAGGCACAGGGAGAATGTGCAAACTCCACACAGACACGGGGAGAATGTGCAAACATGACACAGACACAGGAAGAATGTGCAAACTCCACACAGACACAGGGAGAATGTGCAAACTCCCCACAGACACAGGGAGAATATGAATACTCAACACAGCCAGGGGGAGAATGTGAAAACTCCACACAGACACGGGGTGAATGTGCAAATCAACACAGACACAGGGAGAATGTGAAAATGCCACGCAGACACGGGAGAATGAGCAAAATCCACACAGACACTGGTAGAATCTGCAAACTCAACACAGACACGGGGAGAATGTGCAAACTCCACACAGACACGGGGAGAATGTGCAAACTCAACACAGACACGGGGAGAATGGAGAAATTCCACACGGAAGCGGGGAGAATGTGCAAACTCCACACAGATATGGGGAGAATGTGCAAACTCCACACAGACACAGGGAGAATGTGCAAACTCCACACAGACATGGGGAGAATGCGCAAACTCCACACAGACACAGGGAGAATGTGGTAACTCCACGCAGACACGGGGAGAATGTGCAACATCCACACAGACATGGGGAGAATGTGCAAAATCCACGCAGACACGGGAGAATGTGCAAACTCCACGCAGACACGGGGGAAATGTGCAAATCAACACAGACACGGGGAGAATGTGCAAACTGCACACAGACTCGGGTGGAATGTGCAATCTCAACACACACACAGGGAGAATGTGCAAACCCCACAGAGACACGGGGAGAATGTGCAAACTCCACACAGACACAGGGAGAATGTTCAAACTCCATGCAGACGCAGGGAGAATGCGCAAACTCCACACATACACAGGAAGAATGTGCAAACTCAACACAGACACGGGGAGAATGGAGAAATTCCACACGGAAGCGGGGAGAATGTGCAAACTCCACACAGATATGGGGAGAATGTGCAAACTCCACACAGACACAGGGAGAATGTGCAAACTCCACACAGACATGGGGAGAATGCGCAAACTCCACACAGACACAGGGAGAATGTGGTAACTCCACGCAGACACGGGGAGAATGTGCAACATCCACACAGACATGGGGAGAATGTGCAAAATCCACGCAGACACGGGAGAATGTGCAAACTCCACGCAGACACGGGGGAAATGTGCAAATCAACACAGACACGGGGAGAATGTGCAAACTGCACACAGACTCGGGTGGAATGTGCAATCTCAACACACACACAGGGAGAATGTGCAAACCCCACAGAGACACGGGGAGAATGTGCAAACTCCACACAGACACAGGGAGAATGTTCAAACTCCATGCAGACGCAGGGAGAATGCGCAAACTCCACACATACACAGGAAGAATGTGCAAACTCCACACAGACATGGGGAGAATGTGCAACCTTCACACAGACACGGGGAGAATGTGCAAACTCCACACAGACACAGTCAGAATGTGCAAACTCCACACAGACACGGGGAGAATGTGCAAACTCCACGCAGACACAGGGAGAATGTGCAAACTCCCCGCAGACGCAGGTAGAATGTGCAAACTCCTCGCAGACACCGGGAGAATGTGCAAACTCTACACAGACACGGGGAGAATGTGCAAACTCCTCACAGACACGGGGAGAATGTGCAAACTCCACACAGACACGGGGAGAATGTGCAAAACCCACACAGACACAGGGAGAATGTGCAAACTCCACGCAGACACTGGGAGAATGTGCAAACTCCACACAGACAAGGGGAGAATGTGCAAACTCCACACAGACACGGGGAGAATGTGCAAACTCCACACAGCCACGGGGAGAATGTGCAAACTCCACACAGACACAACGAGAATGTGCAAACTCCACACAGACGCAGGGACATTCCAAACTCCACACAGACACAGGGAAAATCTGCAACCTCCACACAGACACGGGGAGAATGTGCAAACTCCACACAGAAATGGGGAGAATGTGCAAACTCCACACAGACACGGGGAGAATGTGCAAACTCCAATCAGACATGGGGAGAATGTGCAAACTCCACACAGACACGGGGAGAATTTGCAATTACCACACAGTCACAAGGTGAATCCGCAAACTCAACACAGACACGGGGAGAATGTCGAAATTCCACACGGAAGCGGGGAAAATGTGCAAACTCCACACAGATATGGGGAGAATGTGCAAACTCCACACAGACACAGGAAGAATGTGCAAACTCCACACAGACATGGGGAGAATGTGCAATCTCCACACAGACACAGGGAGAATGTGCAAACTGCACACAGACTCGGGTGGAATGTGCAATCTCCACACACACACAGGGAGAATGTGCAAACTCCTCGCAGACACCGGGAGGATGTGCAAACTCTACACAGACACGGGGAGAATGTGCAAACTCCTCACAGACACGGGGAGAATGTGCAAACTCCACACAGACACGGGAGAATGTGCTAACTCCACACAGACTCGTGTGGAATGTGCAAACTCAACACAGACTCGGGCAGAATGTGCAAACTCCACACAGACACGTGGAGAATGTGCAAACCCCACACACAGACACAGTGAGAATGTGCAAACCCCACACAGACACAGGGAGAGTGTGAAAAACCCACACAGACACAGGGAGAATGTGCAAACTGCACGCAAACACAGGGAGAATGTGCAAACTCCACACAGACAAGGGGAGAATGTGCAAACTCCACACAGACACGGGGAGAATGTGCAAACTCCACACAGACACGGGGAGAATGTGCAAACTCCACGCAGACGCAGGTAGAATGTGCAAACTCCACACAGACACAGGGAGAATGTGCAAACTCCTCGCAGACACCGGGAGGATGTGCAAACTCTACACAGACACGGGGAGAATGTGCAAACTCCTCACAGACACGGGGAGAATGTGAAAACTCCACACAGACACGGGGAGAATGTGCAAACTCCACACAGACTCGTGTGGAATGTGCAAACTCAACACAGACTCGGGCAGAATGTGCAAACTCCACACAGACATGTGGAGAATGTGCAAACCCCACACACAGACACAGTGAGAATGTGCAAACCCCACACAGACACAGGGAGAGTGTGAAAAACCCACACATGCACAGGGAGAATGTGCAAACTCCACGCAAACACAGGGAGAATGTGCAAACTCCACACAGACAAGGGGAGAATGTGCAAACTCCACACAGACACGGGGAGAATGTGCAAACTCCACACAGCCACGGGGAGAATGTGCAAACTCCACACAGACACAACGAGAATGTGCAAACTCCACACAGACGCAGGGACATTCCAAACTCCACACAGACACAGGGAAAATCTGCAACCTCCACACAGACACGGGGAGAATGTGCAAACTCCACACAGAAATGGGGAGAATGTGCAAACTCCACACAGACACGGGGAGAATGTGCAAACTCCAATCAGACATGGGGAGAATGTGCAAACTCCACACAGACACGGGGAGAATTTGCAATTACCACACAGTCACAAGGTGAATCCGCAAACTCAACACAGACACGGGGAGAATGTCGAAATTACACACGGAAGCGGGGAAAATGTGCAAACTCCACACAGATATGGGGAGAATGTGCAAACTCCACACAGACACAGGAAGAATGTGCAAACTCCACACAGACATGGGGAGAACGTGCAATCTCCACACAGACACAGGGAGAATGTGCAAACTCCACACAGACACGGGGAGAATGTGCAAACTCCACACAGACATGGGGAGAATGTGCACACTCCATACAGACACAGGGAGAATGTGCAAACTCCACGCAGACACGGGGTGAATGTGCAAACTCCACGCAGACGCAGGTAGATTGTGCTAACTCCACACAGACACAGGGAGAATGTGCAAACCCCACACAGACACAGGGAGAATGTGCAAACTCCTCACAGACACGGGGAGAATGTGCAAACTCTACACAGACACGGGGAGAATGTGCAAACTCCTCACAGACACGGGGAGAATGTGCAAACTACACACAGACAAGGGGAGAATGTGCTAACTCCACACAGACACGGGGCGAATGTGCAAACTCTACACAGACACGGGGAGAATGTGCAAACTCCTCACAGACACGGGGAGAATGTGCAAACGACACACAGACAAGGGGAGAATGTGCAAACTCCACACAGACACGGGGAGATTGTGCAAACTCCACACAGACTCGTGTGGAATGTGCAAACCCAACACAGACACGGGCAGAATGTGCAAACCCCACACAGACACAGTGAGAATGTGCAAACCCCACACAGACACAGGGAGAATGTGCAAACCTCACACAGACACAGGGAGAATGTGCAAACTCCACGCAGACACAGGGAGAATGTGCAAACTCCACACAGACAAGGGGAGAATGTGCAAACTCCAATCAGACACGGGGAGAATGTGCAAACTCCACACAGACTCAACGAGAATGTGCAAACTCCACACAGACGCAGGGACATTCCAAACTCCACACAGACACAGGGAAAATCTGCAACCTCCACACAGACACGGGGAGAATGTGCAAACTCCACACAGAAATGGGGAGAATGTGCAAACTCCACACAGACATGGGCAGAATGTGCAAACTCCAAACAGACATGGGGAGAATGTGCAAACCCCACACAGACACGGGTAGAATGTGCAATTTACACACAGTCACAAGGTGAATCCGCAAACTCAACACAGACACGGGGGGAATGTAGAAATTCCACACGGAAGAGGGGAGAATGTGCAAACTCCACACAGATATGGGGAGAATGTGCAAACTCCACACAGACACGGGGAGATTGTGCAAACTCCACACAGACTCGTGTGGAATGTGCAAACCCAACACAGACACGGGCAGAATGTGCAAACCCCACACAGACACAGTGAGAATGTGCAAACCCCACACAGACACAGGGAGAATGTGCAAACTCCAAACAGCCACATGGAGAATGTGCAAACTCCACAAAGACACGGGGAGAATGTGCAAACTCCAAACGGACACAGGGAAAATCTTCAAACTCCACACAGACACGCGGAGAATGTGCACATTCCACACAGACATGGGGAGAATGTGCAAACTTGAATCATTCACGGGGAGAATGTGCAAACTTCACACAGACACGGGGAGAATGCGCAAACTCCATACAGACACGGGGAGAATGTGCAATCTCCACACAGACACAGGGAGAATGTGCAAACTCCACACAGTCACAAGCAGAATCCGCAAACCCAACATAGACACAGGGAGAATGTACCGACTCCTCAAAAACACAGAGAATCTGCAAACTCCACACGGACACGGGGAGAATTCGCAAACTCCACACAGACACGGGGAGAATGTGCAAATTCCACATGGACACAGGTAGAATGTGCAAACTCCACACAGGCACAGGGAGAATGTGCAAACTCCACGCAGACACAGGGAGAATGCGCAAACTCCACACAGACACGGGGAGAATGTGCAAATTCCACATGGACACAGGTAGAATGTGCAAACTCCACACAGGCACAGGGAGAATGTGCAAACTCCACGCAGAGACAGGGAGAATGCGCAAACTCCACACAGACACGGGGAGAATGTGCAAATTCCACATGGACACAGGTAGAATGTGCAAACTCCACACAGGCACAGGGAGAATGTGCAAACTCCACGCAGACACAGGTAGAATGTGCAAACTCCACACAGGCACAGGGAGAATGTGCAAACTCCACGCAGACACGGGGAGAATGTGCAAACTCCACACAGACACGGGGAGAATGTGCAAACTCCACACAGACACGGGGAGAATGTGCAAACTCGACACAGACTCGTGTGGAATGTGCAAACTCAACACAGACACGGGCAGAATGTGCAAACTCCACACAGACATGTGGAGAATGTGCAAACCCCACACAGACAGTGAGAATGTGCAAACCCCACACAGACACAGGGAGAATGTACAAACTCCACGCAGACACAGGGAGAATGTGCAAACTCCACACAGACAAGGGGAGAATGTGCAAACTCCACACAGACACGGGGAGAATGTGCAAACTCCACACAGACACAACGAGAATGTGCAAACTCCACACAGACGCAGGGACATTGCAAACTCCACACAAACACAGGGAAAATCTGCAACCTCCACACAGACACGGGTAGAATGTGCAAACTCCACACAGAAATGGGGAGAATGTGCAAACTCCACACAGACACGGGGAGAATGTGCAAACTCCAAACAGACATGGGGAGAATGTGCAAACTCCACACAGACACGGGGAGAATGTGCAATTTCCACACAGTCACAAGGTGAATCCGCAAACTCAACACAGACATGGGGAGAATGTAGAAATTCCACACGGAAGCGGGGAGAATGTGGAACCTCCACACAGACATGGGGAGAATGTGCAAACTCCACACAGAAATGGGGAGAATGTGCAAACTCCACACAGACACGGGGAGAATGTGCAAACTCCAAACAGACATGGGGAGAATGTGCAAACTCGACCACAGACACGGGGAGAATGTGCAATTTCCACACAGTCACAAGGTGAATCCGCAAACTCAACACAGACATGGGGAGAATGTAGAAATTCCACACGGAAGCAGGGAGAATGTGGAACCTCCACACAGACACGGGGAGAATGTGCAAACTCCAAACCGACACAGGGAAAATCTGCAAACTCCACACAGACACGGGGAGAATGTGCACATTCCACACAGACATGGGGAGAATGTGCAAACTCGAATCAGACACGGGGAGAATGTGCAAACTTCACACATACACGGGGAGAATGTGCAAACTCCACACAGACACGGGGAGAATTGCAATCTCCCCGCAGACACAGGGAGAATGTGCAAACTCCACACAGTCACATGCAGAATCCGCAAACTCAACATTGACACAGGGAGAATGTACAAACTCCTCAAAGACAAAGAGAGAATCTGCAAAATCCAAACAGACACGGGGAGAATGCGCAAACTCCACACAGACACGGAGAGAATGTGCAAATTCCACACGGACGCGGGGAGAATGCGCAAACTCCACACAGACACGGGAAGAATGTGCAAACTCCACACAGACAGGGGGAGAATGTGCAAACTACACACAGATACGGGGAAAATGTGCAAACTCCATGCAGACATGGGGATAATATGCAAACTCCACACAGGCACAGGGAGAATGTGCAAACTCCACACAGACACGGGGAGAATGTGCAAACATGACACAGACACAGGAAGAATGTGCAAACTCCACACAGACACAGGGAGAATGTGCAAACTCCCCACAGACACAGGGAGAATATGAATACTCAACACAGCCAGGGGGAGAATGTGAAAACTCCACACAGACACGGGGTGAATGTGCAAATCAACACAGACACAGGGAGAATGTGAAAATGCCACGCAGACACGGGAGAATGAGCAAAATCCACACAGACACTGGTAGAATCTGCAAACTCAACACAGACACGGGGAGAATGTGCAAACTCCACACAGACACGGGGAGACTGTGCAAACTCAACACAGACACGGGGAGAATGTAGAAATTCCACACGGAAGCGGGGAGAATGTGCAAACTCCACACAGATATGGGGAGAATGTGCAAACTCCACACAGACACAGGGAGAATGTGCAAACTCCACACAGACATGGGGAGAATGCGCAAACTCCACACAGACACAGGGAGAATGTGGAAACTCCACACAGACACGGGGAGAATGTGCAACATCCACACAGACATGGGAAGAATGTGCAAAATCCACGCAGACACGGGAGAATGTGCAAACTCCACGCAGACACGGGGGAAATGTGCAAATCAACACAGACACGGGGAGAATGTGCAAACTGCACACAGACTCGGGTGGAATGTGCAATCTCAACACACACACAGGGAGAATGTGCAAACCCCACAGAGACACGGGGAGAATGTGCAAACTCCACACAGACACAGGGAGAATGTTCAAACTCCATGCAGACGCAGGGAGAATGCGCAAACTCCACACATACACAGGAAGAATGTGCAAACTCCACACAGACATGGGGAGAATGTGCAACCTTCACACAGACACGGGGAGAATGTGCAAACTCCACACAGACACAGTCAGAATGTGCAAACTCCACACAGACACGGGGAGAATGTGCAAACTCCACGCAGACACAGGGAGAATGTGCAAACTCCCCGCAGACGCAGGTAGAATGTGCAAACACCACACAGACACAGGGAGAATGTGCAAACCCCACACAGACACAGGGAGAATGTGCAAACTCCTCGCAGACACAGGGAGAATGTGCAAACTCTACACAGACACGGGGAGAATGTGCAAACTCCTCACAGATACGGGGAGAATGTGCAAACTCCACACAGACACGGGGAGAATGTGCAAACTCCACACAGACTCGTGTGGAATGTGCATACTCACACAGACACGGGCAGAATGTGCCAACTCCACACCGACATGTGGAGAATGTGCAAACCCCACACAGACACAGTGAGAATGTGCAAACCCCACACAGACACAGGGAGAATGTGCAAACCTCACACAGACACAGGGAGAATGGACAAACTCCACGCAGACACGGGGTGAATGTGCAAACTCCACGCAGACACCGGGAGAATGTGCAAACTCTACACAGACACGGGGAGAATGTGCAAACTCCTCACAGACACGGGGAGAATGTGCAAACTCTACACAGACACGGGGAGAATGTGCAAACTCCTCACAGACACTGGGAGAATGTGCAAACTACACACAGACAAGGGGAGAATGTGCAAACTCCACACAGACACGGGGAGAATGTGCAAACTCTACACAGACACGGGGAGAATGTGCAAACTCCTCACAGACACGGGGAGGATGTGCAAACGACACACAGACAAGGGGAGAATGTGCAAACTCCACACAGACACGGGAGATTGTGCAAACTCCACACAGACTCGTGTGGAATGTGCAAACCCAACACAGACTCGGGCAGAATGTGCAAACCCCACACAGACACAGTGAGAATGTGCAAACCCCACACAGACACAGGGAGAATGTGCAAACCTCACACAGACACAGGGAGAATGTGCAAACTCCACGCAGACACAGGGAGAATGTGCAAACTCCACACAGACAAGGGGAGAATGTGCAAACTCCAATCAGACACGGGGAGAATGTGCAAACTCCACACAGACTCAACGAGAATGTGCAAACTCCACACAGACGCAGGGACATTCCAAACTCCACACAGACACAGGGAAAATCTGCAACCTCCACACAGACACGGGGAGAATGTGCAAACTCCACACAGAAATGGGGAGAATGTGCAAACTCCACACAGACATGGGCAGAATGTGCAAACTCCAAACAGACATGGGGAGAATGTGCAAACCCCACACAGACACGGGTAGAATGTGCAATTTACACACAGTCACAAGGTGAATCCGCAAACTCAACACAGACATGGGGAGAATGTAGAAATTCCACACGGAAGCGGGGAGAATGTGGAACCTCCACACAGACACGGGGAGAATGTGCAAACTCCACACAGACACGGGGAGAATGTGGAACCTCCACACCGACATGGGGAGAATGTGCAAACTCCAAACAGCCACAGGGAGAATGTGCAAACTCCACAAAGACACGGGGAGAATGTGCAAACTCCAAACGGACACAGGGAAAATCTGCAAACTCCACACAGACAAGCGGAGAATGTGCACATTCCACACAGACATGGGGAGAATGTGCAAACTTGAATCAGACACGGGGAGAATGTGCAAACTTCACACAGACACGGGGAGAATGCGCAAACTCCATACAGACACGGGGAGAATGTGCAATCTCCACACAGACACAGGGAGAATGTGCAAACTCCACACAGTCACAAGCAGAATCCGCAAACTCAACATAGACACAGGGAGAATGTACCGACTCCTCAAAAACACAGAGAATCTGCAAACTCCACACGGACACGGGGAGAATGCGCAAACTCCACACAGACACGGGGAGAATGTGCAAATTCCACATGGACACAGGTAGAATGTGCAAACTCCACACAGGCACAGGGAGAATGTGCAAACTCCACGCAGACACAGGGAGAATGTGCAAACTTTACACAGACACGGGGAGAATGTTCAAACTCTACACAGACTCGTGTGGAATGTGCAAACTCAACACAGACACGGGCAGAATGTGCAAACTCCAAACAGACATGTGGAGAATGTGCAAACCCCACACAGACACAGTGAGAATGTGCAAACCCCACACAGACACAAGGAGAATGTGCAAACCTCACACAGACACAGGGAGAATGTACAAACTCCACGCAGACACAGGGAGAATGTGCAAACACCACACAGACAAGGGGAGAATGTGCAAACTCCACACAGACACGGGGAGAATGTGCAAACTCCACACAGACACAACGAGAATGTGCAAACTCCACACAGACGCAGGGACATTCCAAACTCCACACAGACACAGGGAAAATCTGCAACCTCCACACAGACACGGGTAGAATGTGCAAACTCCACACAGAAATGGGGAGAATGTGCAAACTCCACACAGACACGGGGAGAATGTGCAAACTCCAAACAGACATGGGGAGAATGTGCAAACTCCACACAGACACGGGGAGAATGTGCAATTTCCACACAGTCACAAGGTGAATCCGCAAACTCAACACAGACATGGGGAGAATGTAGAAATTCCACACGGAAGCGGGGAGAATGTGGAACCTCCACACAGACATGGGGAGAATGTGCAAACTCCACACAGAAATGGGGAGAATGTGCAAACTCCACACAGACACGGGGAGAATGTGCAAACTCCAAACAGACATGGGGAGAATGTGCAAACTCCACACAGACACGGGGAGAATGTGCAATTTCCACACAGTCACAAGGTGAATCCGCAAACTCAACACAGACATGGGGAGAATGTAGAAATTCCACACGGAAGCGGGGAGAATGTGGAACCTCCACACAGACACGGGGAGAATGTGCAAACTCCAAACCGACACAGGGAAAACCTGCAAACTCCACACAGACACGGGGAGAATGTGCACATTCCACACAGACAGGGGGAGAATGTGCAAACTACACACTGATACGGGGAGAATGTGCAAATTCCATGCAGACATGGGGATAATATGCAAACTCCACACAGGCACAGGGAGAATGTGCAAACTCCACACAGACACGGGGAGAATGTGCAAACATGACACAGACACAGGAAGAATGTGCAAACTCCACACAGACACAGGGAGAATGTGCAAACTCCCCACAGACACAGGGAGAATATGCATACTCAACACAGCCAGGGGGAGAATGTGCAAACTCCACAAAGACACGGGGTGAATGTGCAAATCAACACAGACACAGGGAGAATGTGAAAATTCCACGCAGACACGGGAGAATGAGCAAAATCCACACAGACACTGGTAGAATCTGCAAACTCAACACAGACACGGGGAGAATGTGCAAACTCCACACAGACACGGGGAGAATGCGCAAACTCAACACAGACACGGGGAGAATGTAGAAATTCCACACGGAGGCGGGGAGAATGTGCAAACTCCACACAGACACGGGGAGATTGTGCAAACTCCACACAGACTCGTGTGGAATGTGCAAACCCAACACAGACACGGGCAGAATGTGCAAACCCCACACAGACACAGTGAGAATGTGCAAACCCCACACAGACACAGGGAGAATGTGCAAACCTCACACAGACACAGGGAGAATGTGCAAACTCCACGCAGACACAGGGAGAAAGTGCAAACTCCACACAGACAAGGGGAGAATGTGCAAACTCCAATCAGACACGGGGAGAATGTGCAAACTCCAAACAGACTCAACGAGAATGTGCAAACTCCACACAGACGCAGGGACATTCCAAACTCCACACAGACACAGGGAAAATCTGCAACCTCCACACAGACACGGGGAGAATGTGCAAACTCCACACAGAAATGGGGAGAATGTGCAAACTCCACACAGACCTGGGCAGAATGTGCAAACTCCAAACAGACATGGGGAGAATGTGCAAACCCCACACAGACACGGGTAGAATGTGCAATTTACACACAGTCACAAGGTGAATCCGCAAACTCAACACAGACACGGGGAGAATGTAAAAATTCCACACGGAAGAGGGGAGAATGTGCAAACTCCACACAGATATGGGGAGAATGTGCAAACTCCACACAGACACGGGGAGAATGTGGAACCTATACACCGACATGGGGAGAATGTGCAAACTCCAAACAGCCACATGGAGAATGTGCAAACTCCACAAAGACACGGGGAGAATGTGCAAACTCCAAACGGACACAGGGAAAATCTGCAAACTCCACACAGACACGCGGAGAATGTGCACATTCCACACAGACATGGGGAGAATGTGCAAACTTGAATCAGACACGGGGAGAATGTGCAAACTTCACACAGACACGGGGAGAATGCGCAAACTCCATACAGACACGGGGAGAATGTGCAATCTCCACACAGACACAGGGAGAATGTGCAAACTCCACACAGTCACAAGCAGAATCCGCAAACTCAACATAGACACAGGGAGAATGTACCGACTCCTCAAAAACACAGAGAATCTGCAAACTCCACACGGACACGGGGAGAATGCGCAAACTCCACACAGACACGGGGAGAATGTGCAAATTCCACATGGACACAGGTAGAATGTGCAAACTCCACACAGGCACAGGGAGAATGTGCAAACTCCACGCAGACACAGGGAGAATGCGCAAACTCCACACAGACACGGGGAGAATGTGCAAATTCCACATGGACACAGGTAGAATGTGCAAACTCCACACAGGCACAGGGAGAATGTGCAATCTCCACGCAGACACAGGGAGAATGCGCAAACTCCACACAGACACGGGGAGAATGTGCAAATTCCACATGGACACAGGTAGAATGTGCAAACTCCACACAGGCACAGGGAGAATGTGCAAACTCCACGCAGACACAGGTAGAATGTGCAAACTCCACACAGGCACAGGGAGAATGTGCAAACTCCACGCAGACACGGGGAGAATGTGCAAACTCCACACAGACACGGGGAGAATGTGCAAACTCCACACAGACACGGGGAGAATGTGCAAACTCTACACAGACTCGTGTGGAATGTGCAAACTCAACACAGACACGGGGAGAATGTGCAAACTCCACACAGACATGTGGAGAATGTGCAAACCCCACACAGACACAGTGAGATTGTGCAAACCCCACACAGACACAGGGAGAATGTGCAAACCTCACACAGACACAGGGAGAATGTACAAACTCCACGCAGACACAGGGAGAATGTGCAAACTCCACACAGACAAGGGGAGAATGTGCAAACTCCACACAGACACGGGGAGAATGTGCAAACTCCACACAGACACAACGAGAATGTGCAATCTCCACACAGACGCAGGGACATTGCAAACTCCACACAAACACAGGGAAAATCTGCAACCTCCACACAGACACGGGTAGAATGTGCAAACTCCACACAGAAATGGGGAGAATGTGCAAACTCCACACAGACACGGGGAGAATGTGCAAACTCCAAACAGACATGGGGAGAATGTGCAAACTCCACACAGACACGGGGAGAATGTGCAATTTCCACACAGTCACAAGGTGAATCCGCAAACTCAACACAGACATGGGGAGAATGTAGAAATTCCACACGGAAGCGGGGAGAATGAGGAACCTCCACACAGACATGGGGAGAATGTGCAAACTCCACATAGAAATGGGGAGAATGTGCAAACTCCACACAGACACGGGGAGAATGTGCAAACTCCAAACAGACATGGGGAGAATGTGCAAACTCCACACAGACACGGGGAGAATGTGCAATTTCCACACAGTCACAAGGTGAATCCGCAAACTCAACACAGACATGGGGAGAATGTAGAAATTCCACACGGAAGCGGGGAGAATGTGGAACCTCCACACAGACACGGGGAGAATGTGCAAACTCCAAACGGACACAGGGAAAATCTGCAAACTCCACACAGACACGGGGAGAATGTGCACATTCCACACAGACATGGCGAGAATGTGCAAACTCGAATCAGACACGGGGAGAATGTGCAAACTTCACACATACACGGGGAGAATGTGCAAACTCCACACAGACACGGGGAGAATTGCAATCTCGCCGCAGACACAGGGAGAATGTGCAAACTCCACACAGTCACATGCAGAATCCGCAAACTCAACATTGACACAGGGAGAATGTACAAACTCCTCAAAGACAAAGAGAGAATCTGCAAAATCCACACAGACACGGGGAGAATGCGCAAACTCCACACAGACACGGAGAGAATGTGCAAATTCCACACGGACGCGGGGAGAATGCGCAAACTCCACACAGACACGGGAAGAATGTGCAAACTCCACACAGACAGGGGGAGAATGTGCAAACTACACACAGATACGGGGAGAATGTGCAAATTCCATGCAGACATGGGGATAATATGCAAACTCCACACAGGCACAGGGAGAATGTGCAAACTCCACACAGACACGGGGAGAATGTGCAAACATGACACAGACACAGGAAGAATGTGCAAACTCCACACAGACACAGGGAGAATGTGCAAACTCCCCACAGACACAGGGAGAATATGAATACTCAACACAGCCAGGGGGAGAATGTGAAAACTCCACACAGACACGGGGTGAATGTGCAAATCAACACAGACACAGGGAGAATGTGAAAATGCCACGCAGACACGGGAGAATGAGCAAAATCCACACAGACACTGGTAGAATCTGCAAACTCAACACAGACACGGGGAGAATGTGCAAACTCCACACAGACACGGGGAGAATGTGCAAACTCAACACAGACACGGGGAGAATGTAGAAATTCCACACGGAAGCGGGGAGAATGTGCAAACTCCACACAGATATGGGGAGAATGTGCAAACTCCACACAGACACAGGGAGAATGTGCAAACTCCACACAGACATGGGGAGAATGCGCAAACTCCACACAGACACAGGGAGAATGTGGAAACTCCACACACACACGGGGAGAATGTGCAACATCCACACAGACATGGGGAGAATGTGCAAAATTCACGCAGACACGGGAGAATGTGCAAACTCCACGCAGACACGGGGGAAATGTGCAAATCAACACAGACACGGGGAGAATGTGCAAACTGCACACAGACTCGGGTGGAATGTGCAATCTCAACACACACACAGGGAGAATGTGCAAACCCCACAGAGACACGGGGAGAATGTGCAAACTCCACACAGACACAGGGAGAATGTTCAAACTCCATGCAGACGCAGGGAGAATGCGCAAACTCCACACATACACAGGAAGAATGTGCAAACTCCACACAGACATGGGGAGAATGTGCAACCTTCACACAGACACGGGGAGAATGTGCAAACTCCACACAGACACAGTCAGAATGTGCAAACTCCACACAGACACGGGGAGAATGTGCAAACTCCACGCAGACACAGGGAGAATGTGCAAACTCCCCGCAGACGCAGGTAGAATGTGCAAACACCACACAGACACAGGGAGAATGTGCAAACCCCACACAGACACAGGGAGAATGTGCAAACTCCTCGCAGACACAGGGAGAATGTGCAAACTCTACACAGACACGGGGAGAATGTGCAAGCTCCTCACAGACACGGGGAGAATGTGCAAACTCCACACAGACACGGGGAGAATGTGCAAACTCCACACAGACTCGTGTGGAATGTGCATACTCACACAGACACGGGCAGAATGTGCCAACTCCACACCGACATGTGGAGAATGTGCAAACCCCACACAGACACAGTGAGAATGTGCAAACCCCACACAGACACAGGGAGAATGTGCAAACCTCACACAGACACAGGGAGAATGTACAAACTCCACACAGACACAGGGAGAATGTGCAAACTCCACACAGACAAGGGGAGAATGTGCAAACTCCTCACAGACACGGGGAGAATGTGCAAACTCTACACAGACACGGGGAGAATGTGCAAACTCCTCACAGACACGGGGAGAATGTGCAAACTACACACAGACAAGGGGAGAATGTGCAAACTCCACACAGACACGGGGAGAATGTGCAAACTCTACACAGACACGGGGAGAATGTGCAAACTCCTCACAGACACGGGGAGGATGTGCAAACGACACACAGACAAGGGGAGAATGTGCAAACTCCACACAGACACGGGGAGATTGTGCAAACTCCACACAGACTCGTGTGGAATGTGCAAACCCAACACAGACACGGGCAGAATGTGCAAACCCCACACAGACACAGTGAGAATGTGCAAACCCCACACAGACACAGGGAGAATGTGCAAACCTCACACAGACACAGGGAGAATGTGCAAACTCCACGCAGACACAGGGAGAATGTGCAAACTCCACACAGACAAGGGGAGAATGTGCAAACTCCAATCAGACACGGGGAGAATGTGCAAACTCCACACAGACTCGTGTGGAATGTGCATACTCACACAGACACGGGCAGAATGTGCCAACTCCACACCGACATGTGGAGAATGTGCAAACCCCACACAGACACAGTGAGAATGTGCAAACCCCACACAGACACAGGGAGAATGTGCAAACCTCACACAGACACAGGGAGAATGTACAAACTCCACGCAGACACGGGGTGAATGTGCAAACTCCACGCAGACACCGGGAGAATGTGCAAACTCCACGCAGACGCAGGTAGATTGTGCTAACCTCACACAGACACAGGGAGAATGTGCAAACCCCACACAGACACAGGGAGAATGTGCAAACTCCTCACAGACACGGGGAGAATGTGCAAACTCTACACAGACACGGGGAGAATGTGCAAACTCCTCACAGACACGGGGAGAATGTGCAAACTACACACAGACAAGGGGAGAATGTGCAAACTCCACACAGACACGGGGAGAATGTGCAAACTCTACACAGACACGGGGAGAATGTGCAAACTCCTCACAGACACGGGGAGGATGTGCAAACGACACACAGACAAGGGGAGAATGTGCAAACTCCACACAGACACGGGGAGATTGTGCAAACTCCACACAGACTCGTGTGGAATGTGCAAACCCAACACAGACTCGGGCAGAATGTGCAAACCCCACACAGACACAGTGAGAATGTGCAAACCCCACACAGACACAGGGAGAATGTGCAAACCTCACACAGACACAGGGAGAATGTGCAAACTCCACGCAGACACAGGGAGAATGTGCAAACTCCACACAGACAAGGGGAGAATGTGCAAACTCCAATCAGACACGGGGAGAATGTGCAAACTCCACACAGACTCAACGAGAATGTGCAAACTCCACACAGACGCAGGGACATTCCAAACTCCACACAGACACAGGGAAAATCTGCAACCTCCACACAGACACGGGGAGAATGTGCAAACTCCACACAGAAATGGGGAGAATGTGCAAACTCCACACAGACATGGGCAGAATGTGCAAACTCCAAACAGACATGGGGAGAATGTGCAAACCCCACACAGACACGGGTAGAATGTGCAATTTACACACAGTCACAAGGTGAATCCGCAACCTCAACACAGACACGGGGGGAATGTAGAAATTCCACACGGAAGAGGGGAGAATGTGCAAAGTCCACACAGATATGGGGAGAATGTGCAAACTCCACACAGACACGGGGAGAATGTGGAACCTCCACACCGACATGGGGAGAATGTGCAAACTCCAAACAGCCACAGGGAGAATGTGCAAACTCCACAAAGACACGGGGAGAATGTGCAAACTCCAAACGGACACAGGGAAAATCTGCAAACTCCACACAGACACGCGGAGAATGTGCACATTCCACACAGACATGGGGAGAATGTGCAAACTTGAATCAGACACGGGGAGAATGTGCAAACTTCACACAGACACGGGGAGAATGCGCAAACTCCATACAGACACGGGGAGAATGTGCAATCTCCACACAGACACAGGGAGAATGTGCAAACTCCACACAGTCACAAGCAGAATCCGCAAACTCAACATAGACACAGGGAGAATGTACCGACTCCTCAAAAACACAGAGAATCTGCAAACTCCACACGGACACGGGGAGAATGCGCAAACTCCACACAGACACGGGGAGAATGTGCAAATTCCACATGGACACAGGTAGAATGTGCAAACTCCACACAGGCACAGGGAGAATGTGCAAACTCCACGCAGACACAGGGAGAATGTGCAAACTTTACACAGACACGGGGAGAATGTTCAAACTCTACACAGACTCGTGTAGAATGTGCAAACTCAACACAGACACGGGCAGAATGTGCAAACTCCAAACAGACATGTGGAGAATGTGCAAACCCCACACAGACACAGTGAGAATGTGCAAACCCCACACAGACACAGGGAGAATGTGCAAACCTCACACAGACACAGGGAGAATGTACAAACTCCACGCAGACACAGGGAGAATGTGCAAACTCCACACAGACAAGGGGAGAATGTGCAAACTCCACACAGACACGGGGAGAATGTGCAAACTCCACACAGACACAACGAGAATGTGCAAACTCCACACAGACGCAGGGACATTCCAAACTCCACACAGACACAGGGAAAATCTGCAACCTCCACACAGACACGGGTAGAATGTGCAAACTCCACACAGAAATGGGGAGAATGTGCAAACTCCACACAGACACGGGGAGAATGTGCAAACTCCAAACAGACATGGGGAGAATGTGCAAACTCCACACAGACACGGGGAGAATGTGCAATTTCCACACAGTCACAAGGTGAATCCGCAAACTCAACACAGACACGGGGAGAATGTAGAAATTCCACACGGAAGCGGGGAGAATGTGGAACCTCCACACAGACATGGGGAGAATGTGCAAACTCCACACAGAAATGGGGAGAATGTGCAAACTCCACACAGACACGGGGAGAATGTGCAAACTCCAAACAGACATGGGGAGAATGTGCAAACCCCACACAGACACGGGTAGAATGTGCAATTTACACACAGTCACAAGGTGAATCCGCAAACTCAACACAGACATGGGGAGAATGTAGAAATTCCACACGGAAGCGGGGAGAATGTGGAACCTCCACACAGACACGGGGAGAATGTGCAAACTCCACACAGACACGGGGAGAATGTGGAACCTCCACACCGACATGGGGAGAATGTGCAAACTCCAAACAGCCACAGGGAGAATGCGCAAACTCCACAAAGACACGGGGAGAATGTGCAAACTCCACACAGAAATGGGGAGAATGTGCAAACTCCACACAGACACGGGGAGAATGTGCAAACTCCAAACAGACATGGGGAGAATGTGCAAACTCCACACAGACACGGGGAGAATGTGCAATTTCCACACAGTCACAAGGTGAATCCGCAAACTCAACACAGACATGGGGAGAATGTAGAAATTCCACACGGAAGCGGGGAGAATGTGGAACCTCCACACAGACATGGGGAGAATGTGCAAACTCCACACAGAAATGGGGAGAATGTGCAAACTCCACACAGACACGGGGAGAATGTGCAAACTCCAAACAGACATGGGGAGAATGTGCAAACTCCACACAGACACGGGGAGAATGTGCAATTTCCACACAGTCACAAGGTGAATCCGCAAACTCAACACAGACATGGGGAGAATGTAGAAATTCCACACGGAAGCGGGGAGAATGTGGAACCTCCACACAGACACGGGGAGAATGTGCAAACTCCAAACCGACACAGGGAAAACCTGCAAACTCCACACAGACACGGGGAGAATGTGCACATTCCACACAGACAGGGGGAGAATGTGCAAACTACACACAGATACGGGGAGAATGTGCAAATTCCATGCAGACATGGGGATAATATGCAAACTCCACACAGGCACAGGGAGAATGTGCAAACTCCACACAGACACGGGGAGAATGTGCAAACATGACACAGACACAGGAAGAATGTGCAAACTCCACACAGACACAGGGAGAATGTGCAAACTCCCCACAGACACAGGGAGAATATGCATACTCAACACAGCCAGGGGGAGAATGTGCAAACTCCACAAAGACACGGGGTGAATGTGCAAATCAACACAGACACAGGGAGAATGTGAAAATTCCACGCAGACACGGGAGAATGAGCAAAATCCACACAGACACTGGTAGAATCTGCAAACTCAACACAGACACGGGGAGAATGTGCAAACTCCACACAGACACGGGGAGAATGCGCAAACTCAACACAGACACGGGGAGAATGTAGAAATTCCACACGGAGGCGGGGAGAATGTGCAAACTCCACACAGACACGGGGAGATTGTGCAAACTCCACACAGACTCGTGTGGAATGTGCAAACCCAACACAGACACGGGCAGAATGTGCAAACCCCACACAGACACAGTGAGAATGTGCAAACCCCACACAGACACAGGGAGAATGTGCAAACCTCACACAGACACAGGGAGAATGTGCAAACTCCACGCAGACACAGGGAGAAAGTGCAAACTCCACACAGACAAGGGGAGAATGTGCAAACTCCAATCAGACACGGGGAGAATGTGCAAACTCCAAACAGACTCAACGAGAATGTGCAAACTCCACACAGACGCAGGGACATTCCAAACTCCACACAGACACAGGGAAAATCTGCAACCTCCACACAGACACGGGGAGAATGTGCAAACTCCACACAGAAATGGGGAGAATGTGCAAACTCCACACAGACCTGGGCAGAATGTGCAAACTCCAAACAGACATGGGGAGAATGTGCAAACCCCACACAGACACGGGTAGAATGTGCAATTTACACACAGTCACAAGGTGAATCCGCAAACTCAACACAGACACGGGGAGAATGTAAAAATTCCACACGGAAGAGGGGAGAATGTGCAAACTCCACACAGATATGGGGAGAATGTGCAAACTCCACACAGACACGGGGAGAATGTGGAACCTATACACCGACATGGGGAGAATGTGCAAACTCCACACAGATATGGGGAGAATCTGCAAACTCCACACGGACACGGGGAGAATGCGCAAACTCCACACAGACACGGGGAGAATGTGCAAATTCCACATGGACACAGGTAGAATGTGCAAACTCCACACAGGCACAGGGAGAATGTGCAAACTCCACGCAGACACAGGGAGAATGCGCAAACTCCACACAGACACGGGGAGAATGTGCAAATTCCACATGGACACAGGTAGAATGTGCAAACTCCACACAGGCACAGGGAGAATGTGCAAACTCCACGCAGACACAGGTAGAATGTGCAAACTCCACACAGGCACAGGGAGAATGTGCAAACTCCACGCAGACACGGGGAGAATGTGCAAACTCCACACAGACACGGGGAGAATGTGCAAACTCCACACAGACACGGGGAGAATGTGCAAACTCTACACAGACTCGTGTGGAATGTGCAAACTCAACACAGACACGGGGAGAATGTGCAAACTCCACACAGACATGTGGAGAATGTGCAAACCCCACACAGACACAGTGAGATTGTGCAAACCCCACACAGACACAGGGAGAATGTGCAAACCTCACACAGACACAGGGAGAATGTACAAACTCCACGCAGACACAGGGAGAATGTGCAAACTCCACACAGACAAGGGGAGAATGTGCAAACTCCACACAGACACGGGGAGAATGTGCAAACTCCACACAGACACAACGAGAATGTGCAAACTCCACACAGACGCAGGGACATTGCAAACTCCACACAAACACAGGGAAAATCTGCAACCTCCACACAGACACGGGTAGAATGTGCAAACTCCACACAGAAATGGGGAGAATGTGCAAACTCCACACAGACACGGGGAGATTGTGCAAACTCCACACAGACTCGTGTGGAATGTGCAAACCCAACACAGACACGGGCAGAATGTGCAAACCCCACACAGACACAGTGAGAATGTGCAAACCCCACACAGACACAGGGAGAATGTGCAAACCTCACACAGACACAGGGAGAATGTGCAAACTCCACGCAGACACAGGGAGAAAGTGCAAACTCCACACAGACAAGGGGAGAATGTGCAAACTCCAATCAGACACGGGGAGAATGTGCAAACTCCAAACAGACTCAACGAGAATGTGCAAACTCCACACAGACGCAGGGACATTCCAAACTCCACACAGACACAGGGAAAATCTGCAACCTCCACACAGACACGGGGAGAATGTGCAAACTCCACACAGAAATGGGGAGAATGTGCAAACTCCACACAGACCTGGGCAGAATGTGCAAACTCCAAACAGACATGGGGAGAATGTGCAAACCCCACACAGACACGGGTAGAATGTGCAATTTACACACAGTCACAAGGTGAATCCGCAAACTCAACACAGACACGGGGAGAATGTAAAAATTCCACACGGAAGAGGGGAGAATGTGCAAACTCCACACAGATATGGGGAGAATGTGCAAACTCCACACAGACACGGGGAGAATGTGGAACCTATACACCGACATGGGGAGAATGTGCAAACTCCACACAGATATGGGGAGAATCTGCAAACTCCACACGGACACGGGGAGAATGCGCAAACTCCACACAGACACGGGGAGAATGTGCAAATTCCACATGGACACAGGTAGAATGTGCAAACTCCACACAGGCACAGGGAGAATGTGCAAACTCCACGCAGACACAGGGAGAATGCGCAAACTCCACACAGACACGGGGAGAATGTGCAAATTCCACATGGACACAGGTAGAATGTGCAAACTCCACACAGGCACAGGGAGAATGTGCAAACTCCACGCAGACACAGGTAGAATGTGCAAACTCCACACAGGCACAGGGAGAATGTGCAAACTCCACGCAGACACGGGGAGAATGTGCAAACTCCACACAGACACGGGGAGAATGTGCAAACTCCACACAGACACGGGGAGAATGTGCAAACTCTACACAGACTCGTGTGGAATGTGCAAACTCAACACAGACACGGGGAGAATGTGCAAACTCCACACAGACATGTGGAGAATGTGCAAACCCCACACAGACACAGTGAGATTGTGCAAACCCCACACAGACACAGGGAGAATGTGCAAACCTCACACAGACACAGGGAGAATGTACAAACTCCACGCAGACACAGGGAGAATGTGCAAACTCCACACAGACAAGGGGAGAATGTGCAAACTCCACACAGACACGGGGAGAATGTGCAAACTCCACACAGACACAACGAGAATGTGCAAACTCCACACAGACGCAGGGACATTGCAAACTCCACACAAACACAGGGAAAATCTGCAACCTCCACACAGACACGGGTAGAATGTGCAAACTCCACACAGAAATGGGGAGAATGTGCAAACTCCACACAGACACGGGGAGAATGTGCAAACTCCAAACAGACATGGGGAGAATGTGCAAACTCCACACAGACACGGGGAGAATGTGCAATTTCCACACAGTCACAAGGTGAATCCGCAAACTCAACACAGACATGGGGAGAATGTAGAAATTCCACACGGAAGCGGGGAGAATGAGGAACCTCCACACAGACATGGGGAGAATGTGCAAACTCCACATAGAAATGGGGAGAATGTGCAAACTCCACACAGACACGGGGAGAATGTGCAAACTCCAAACAGACATGGGGAGAATGTGCAAACTCCACACAGACACGGGGAGAATGTGCAATTTCCACACAGTCACAAGGTGAATCCGCAAACTCAACACAGACATGGGGAGAATGTAGAAATTCCACACGGAAGCGGGGAGAATGTGGAACCTCCACACAGACACGGGGAGAATGTGCAAACTCCAAACGGACACAGGGAAAATCTGCAAACTCCACACAGACACGGGGAGAATGTGCACATTCCACACAGACATGGCGAGAATGTGCAAACTCGAATCAGACACGGGGAGAATGTGCAAACTTCACACATACACGGGGAGAATGTGCAAACTCCACACAGACACGGGGAGAATTGCAATCTCCCCGCAGACACAGGGAGAATGTGCAAACTCCACACAGTCACATGCAGAATCCGCAAACTCAACATTGACACAGGGAGAATGTACAAACTCCTCAAAGACAAAGAGAGAATCTGCAAAATCCACACAGACACGGGGAGAATGCGCAAACTCCACACAGACACGGAGAGAATGTGCAAATTCCACACGGACGCGGGGAGAATGCGCAAACTCCACACAGACACGGGAAGAATGTGCAAACTCCACACAGACAGGGGGAGAATGTGCAAACTACACACAGATACGGGGAGAATGTGCAAATTCCATGCAGACATGGGGATAATATGCAAACTCCACACAGGCACAGGGAGAATGTGCAAACTCCACACAGACACGGGGAGAATGTGCAAACATGACACAGACACAGGAAGAATGTGCAAACTCCACACAGACACAGGGAGAATGTGCAAACTCCCCACAGACACAGGGAGAATATGAATACTCAACACAGCCAGGGGGAGAATGTGAAAACTCCACACAGACACGGGGTGAATGTGCAAATCAACACAGACACAGGGAGAATGTGAAAATGCCACGCAGACACGGGAGAATGAGCAAAATCCACACAGACACTGGTAGAATCTGCAAACTCAACACAGACACGCGGAGAATGTGCACATTCCACACAGACATGGGGAGAATGTGCAAACTTGAATCAGACACGGGGAGAATGTGCAAACTTCACACAGACACGGGGAGAATGCGCAAACTCCATACAGACACGGGGAGAATGTGCAATCTCCACACAGACACAGGGAGAATGTGCAAACTCCACACAGTCACAAGCAGAATCCGCAAACTCAACATAGACACAGGGAGAATGTACCGACTCCTCAAAAACACAGAGAATCTGCAAACTCCACACGGACACGGGGAGAATGCGCAAACTCCACACAGACACGGGGAGAATGTGCAAATTCCACATGGACACAGGTAGAATGTGCAAACTCCACACAGGCACAGGGAGAATGTGCAAACTCCACGCAGACACAGGGAGAATGCGCAAACTCCACACAGACACGGGGAGAATGTGCAAATTCCACATGGACACAGGTAGAATGTGCAAACTCCACACAGGCACAGGGAGAATGTGCAAACTCCACGCAGACACAGGTAGAATGTGCAAACTCCACACAGGCACAGGGAGAATGTGCAAACTCCACGCAGACACGGGGAGAATGTGCAAACTCCACACAGACACGGGGAGAATGTGCAAACTCCACACAGACACGGGGAGAATGTGCAAACTCTACACAGACTCGTGTGGAATGTGCAAACTCAACACAGACACGGGGAGAATGTGCAAACTCCACACAGACATGTGGAGAATGTGCAAACCCCACACAGACACAGTGAGATTGTGCAAACCCCACACAGACACAGGGAGAATGTGCAAACCTCACACAGACACAGGGAGAATGTACAAACTCCACGCAGACACAGGGAGAATGTGCAAACTCCACACAGACAAGGGGAGAATGTGCAAACTCCACACAGACACGGGGAGAATGTGCAAACTCCACACAGACACAACGAGAATGTGCAAACTCCACACAGACGCAGGGACATTGCAAACTCCACACAAACACAGGGAAAATCTGCAACCTCCACACAGACACGGGTAGAATGTGCAAACTCCACACAGAAATGGGGAGAATGTGCAAACTCCACACAGACACGGGGAGAATGTGCAAACTCCAAACAGACATGGGGAGAATGTGCAAACTCCACACAGACACGGGGAGAATGTGCAATTTCCACACAGTCACAAGGTGAATCCGCAAACTCAACACAGACATGGGGAGAATGTAGAAATTCCACACGGAAGCGGGGAGAATGAGGAACCTCCACACAGACATGGGGAGAATGTGCAAACTCCACATAGAAATGGGGAGAATGTGCAAACTCCACACAGACACGGGGAGAATGTGCAAACTCCAAACAGACATGGGGAGAATGTGCAAACTCCACACAGACACGGGGAGAATGTGCAATTTCCACACAGTCACAAGGTGAATCCGCAAACTCAACACAGACATGGGGAGAATGTAGAAATTCCACACGGAAGCGGGGAGAATGTGGAACCTCCACACAGACACGGGGAGAATGTGCAAACTCCAAACGGACACAGGGAAAATCTGCAAACTCCACACAGACACGGGGAGAATGTGCACATTCCACACAGACATGGCGAGAATGTGCAAACTCGAATCAGACACGGGGAGAATGTGCAAACTTCACACATACACGGGGAGAATGTGCAAACTCCACACAGACACGGGGAGAATTGCAATCTCCCCGCAGACACAGGGAGAATGTGCAAACTCCACACAGTCACATGCAGAATCCGCAAACTCAACATTGACACAGGGAGAATGTACAAACTCCTCAAAGACAAAGAGAGAATCTGCAAAATCCACACAGACACGGGGAGAATGCGCAAACTCCACACAGACACGGAGAGAATGTGCAAATTCCACACGGACGCGGGGAGAATGCGCAAACTCCACACAGACACGGGAAGAATGTGCAAACTCCACACAGACAGGGGGAGAATGTGCAAACTACACACAGATACGGGGAGAATGTGCAAATTCCATGCAGACATGGGGATAATATGCAAACTCCACACAGGCACAGGGAGAATGTGCAAACTCCACACAGACACGGGGAGAATGTGCAAACATGACACAGACACAGGAAGAATGTGCAAACTCCACACAGACACAGGGAGAATGTGCAAACTCCCCACAGACACAGGGAGAATATGAATACTCAACACAGCCAGGGGGAGAATGTGAAAACTCCACACAGACACGGGGTGAATGTGCAAATCAACACAGACACAGGGAGAATGTGAAAATGCCACGCAGACACGGGAGAATGAGCAAAATCCACACAGACACTGGTAGAATCTGCAAACTCAACACAGACACGGGGAGAATGTGCAAACTCCACACAGACACGGGGAGAATGTGCAAACTCAACACAGACACGGGGAGAATGTAGAAATTCCACACGGAAGCGGGGAGAATGTGCAAACTCCACACAGATATGGGGAGAATGTGCAAACTCCACACAGACACAGGGAGAATGTGCAAACTCCACACAGACATGGGGAGAATGCGCAAACTCCACACAGACACAGGGAGAATGTGGAAACTCCACACAGACACGGGGAGAATGTGCAACATCCACACAGACATGGGGAGAATGTGCAAAATTCACGCAGACACGGGAGAATGTGCAAACTCCACGCAGACACGGGGGAAATGTGCAAATCAACACAGACACGGGGAGAATGTGCAAACTGCACACAGACTCGGGTGGAATGTGCAATCTCAACACACACACAGGGAGAATGTGCAAACCCCACAGAGACACGGGGAGAATGTGCAAACTCCACACAGACACAGGGAGAATGTTCAAACTCCATGCAGACGCAGGGAGAATGCGCAAACTCCACACATACACAGGAAGAATGTGCAAACTCCACACAGACATGGGGAGAATGTGCAACCTTCACACAGACACGGGGAGAATGTGCAAACTCCACACAGACACAGTCAGAATGTGCAAACTCCACACAGACACGGGGAGAATGTGCAAACTCCACGCAGACACAGGGAGAATGTGCAAACTCCCCGCAGACGCAGGTAGAATGTGCAAACACCACACAGACACAGGGAGAATGTGCAAACCCCACACAGACACAGGGAGAATGTGCAAACTCCTCGCAGACACAGGGAGAATGTGCAAACTCTACACAGACACGGGGAGAATGTGCAAGCTCCTCACAGACACGGGGAGAATGTGCAAACTCCACACAGACACGGGGAGAATGTGCAAACTCCACACAGACTCGTGTGGAATGTGCATACTCACACAGACACGGGCAGAATGTGCCAACTCCACACCGACATGTGGAGAATGTGCAAACCCCACACAGACACAGTGAGAATGTGCAAACCCCACACAGACACAGGGAGAATGTGCAAACCTCACACAGACACAGGGAGAATGTACAAACTCCACGCAGACACAGGGAGAATGTGCAAACTCCACACAGACAAGGGGAGAATGTGCAAACTCCTCACAGACACGGGGAGAATGTGCAAACTCTACACAGACACGGGGAGAATGTGCAAACTCCTCACAGACACGGGGAGAATGTGCAAACTACACACAGACAAGGGGAGAATGTGCAAACTCCAAACAGACACGGGG
This sequence comes from Chiloscyllium plagiosum, assembly GCF_037043375.1. Lineage (NCBI taxonomy): Eukaryota > Metazoa > Chordata > Chondrichthyes > Orectolobiformes > Hemiscylliidae > Chiloscyllium > Chiloscyllium plagiosum. The sequence continues at coordinate 47,840,562 of NW_028270173.1, forward strand.
AGAATGTGCAAACTCTACACAGACACGGGGAGAATGTGCAAACTCCTCACAGACACGGGGAGGATGTGCAAACGACACACAGACAAGGGGAGAATGTGCAAACTCCACACAGACACGGGGAGATTGTGCAAACTCCACACAGACTCGTGTGGAATGTGCAAACCCAACACAGACACGGGCAGAATGTGCAAACCCCACACAGACACAGTGAGAATGTGCAAACCCCACACAGACACAGGGAGAATGTGCAAACCTCACACAGACACAGGGAGAATGTGCAAACTCCACGCAGACACAGGGAGAATGTGCAAACTCCACACAGACAAGGGGAGAATGTGCAAACTCCAATCAGACACGGGGAGAATGTGCAAACTCCACACAGACTCGTGTGGAATGTGCATACTCACACAGACACGGGCAGAATGTGCCAACTCCACACCGACATGTGGAGAATGTGCAAACCCCACACAGACACAGTGAGAATGTGCAAACCCCACACAGACACAGGGAGAATGTGCAAACCTCACACAGACACAGGGAGAATGTACAAACTCCACGCAGACACGGGGTGAATGTGCAAACTCCACGCAGACACCGGGAGAATGTGCAAACTCCACGCAGACGCAGGTAGATTGTGCTAACCTCACACAGACACAGGGAGAATGTGCAAACCCCACACAGACACAGGGAGAATGTGCAAACTCCTCACAGACACGGGGAGAATGTGCAAACTCTACACAGACACGGGGAGAATGTGCAAACTCCTCACAGACACGGGGAGAATGTGCAAACTACACACAGACAAGGGGAGAATGTGCAAACTCCACACAGACACGGGGAGAATGTGCAAACTCTACACAGACACGGGGAGAATGTGCAAACTCCTCACAGACACGGGGAGGATGTGCAAACGACACACAGACAAGGGGAGAATGTGCAAACTCCACACAGACACGGGGAGATTGTGCAAACTCCACACAGACTCGTGTGGAATGTGCAAACCCAACACAGACTCGGGCAGAATGTGCAAACCCCACACAGACACAGTGAGAATGTGCAAACCCCACACAGACACAGGGAGAATGTGCAAACCTCACACAGACACAGGGAGAATGTGCAAACTCCACGCAGACACAGGGAGAATGTGCAAACTCCACACAGACAAGGGGAGAATGTGAAAACTCCAATCAGACACGGGGAGAATGTGCAAACTCCACACAGATTCAACGAGAATGTGCAAACTCCACACAGACGCAGGGACATTCCAAACTCCACACAGACACAGGGAAAATCTGCAACCTCCACACAGACACGGGGAGAATGTGCAAACTCCACACAGAAATGGGGAGAATGTGCAAACTCCACACAGACATGGGCAGAATGTGCAAACTCCAAACAGACATGGGGAGAATGTGCAAACCCCACACAGACACGGGTAGAATGTGCAATTTACACACAGTCACAAGGTGAATCCGCAACCTCAACACAGACACGGAGGGAATGTAGAAATTCCACACGGAAGAGGGGAGAATGTGCAAAGTCCACACAGATATGGGGAGAATGTGCAAACTCCACACAGACACGGGGAGAATGTGGAACCTCCACACCGACATGGGGAGAATGTGCAAACTCCAAACAGCCACAGGGAGAATGTGCAAACTCCACAAAGACACGGGGAGAATGTGCAAACTCCAAACGGACACAGGGAAAATCTGCAAACTCCACACAGACACGCGGAGAATGTGCACATTCCACACAGACATGGGGAGAATGTGCAAACTTGAATCAGACACGGGGAGAATGTGCAAACTTCACACAGACACGGGGAGAATGCGCAAACTCCATACAGACACGGGGAGAATGTGCAATCTCCACACAGACACAGGGAGAATGTGCAAACTCCACACAGTCACAAGCAGAATCCGCAAACTCAACATAGACACAGGGAGAATGTACCGACTCCTCAAAAACACAGAGAATCTGCAAACTCCACACGGACACGGGGAGAATGCGCAAACTCCACACAGACACGGGGAGAATGTGCAAATTCCACATGGACACAGGTAGAATGTGCAAACTCCACACAGGCACAGGGAGAATGTGCAAACTCCACGCAGACACAGGGAGAATGTGCAAACTTTACACAGACACGGGGAGAATGTTCAAACTCTACACAGACTCGTGTAGAATGTGCAAACTCAACACAGACACGGGCAGAATGTGCAAACTCCAAACAGACATGTGGAGAATGTGCAAACCCCACACAGACACAGTGAGAATGTGCAAACCCCACACAGACACAGGGAGAATGTGCAAACCTCACACAGACACAGGGAGAATGTACAAACTCCACGCAGACACAGGGAGAATGTGCAAACTCCACACAGACAAGGGGAGAATGTGCAAACTCCACACAGACACGGGGAGAATGTGCAAACTCCACACAGACACAACGAGAATGTGCAAACTCCACACAGACGCAGGGACATTCCAAACTCCACACAGACACAGGGAAAATCTGCAACCTCCACACAGACACGGGTAGAATGTGCAAACTCCACACAGAAATGGGGAGAATGTGCAAACTCCACACAGACACGGGGAGAATGTGCAAACTCCAAACAGACATGGGGAGAATGTGCAAACTCCACACAGACACGGGGAGAATGTGCAATTTCCACACAGTCACAAGGTGAATCCGCAAACTCAACACAGACATGGGGAGAATGTAGAAATTCCACACGGAAGCGGGGAGAATGTGGAACCTCCACACAGACATGGGGAGAATGTGCAAACTCCACACAGAAATGGGGAGAATGTGCAAACTCCACACAGACACGGGGAGAATGTGCAAACTCCAAACAGACATGGGGAGAATGTGCAAACTCCACACAGACACGGGGAGAATGTGCAATTTCCACACAGTCACAAGGTGAATCCGCAAACTCAACACAGACATGGGGAGAATGTAGAAATTCCACACGGAAGCGGGGAGAATGTGGAACCTCCACACAGACACGGGGAGAATGTGCAAACTCCAAACCGACACAGGGAAAACCTGCAAACTCCACACAGACACGGGGAGAATGTGCACATTCCACACAGACAGGGGGAGAATGTGCAAACTACACACAGATACGGGGAGAATGTGCAAATTCCATGCAGACATGGGGAGAATATGCAAACTCCACACAGGCACAGGGAGAATGTGCAAACTCCACACAGACACGGGGAGAATGTGCAAACATGACACAGACACAGGAAGAATGTGCAAACTCCACACAGACACAGGGAGAATGTGCAAACTCCCCACAGACACAGGGAGAATATGCATACTCAACACAGCCAGGGGGAGAATGTGAAAACTCCACACAGACACGGGGTGAATGTGCAAATCAACACAGACACAGGGAGAATGTGAAAATTCCACGCAGACACGGGAGAATGAGCAAAATCCACACAGACACTGGTAGAATCTGCAAACTCAACACAGACACGGGGAGAATGTGCAAACTCCACACAGACACGGGGAGAATGCGCAAACTCAACACAGACACGGGGAGAATGTAGAAATTCCACACGGAAGCGGGGAGAATGTGCAAACTCCACACAGATATGGGGAGAATGTGCAAACTCCACACAGACACAGGGAGAATGTGCAAACTCCACACAGACATGGGGAGAATGCGCAAACTCCACACAGACACAGGGAGAATGTGGAAACTCCACACAGACACGGGGAGAATGTGCAACATCCACACAGACATGGGGAGAATGTGCAAAATCCACGCAGACACGGGAGAATGTGCAAACTCCACGCAGACACGGGGGAAATGTGCAAATCAACACAGACACGGGGAGAATGTGCAAACTGCACACAGACTCGGGTGGAATGTGCAATCCCAACACACACACAGGGAGAATGTGCAAACCCCACAGAGACACGGGGAGAATGTGCAAACTCCACACAGACACAGGGAGAATGTTCAAACTCCACGCAGACGCAGGGAGAATGCGCAAACTCCACACATACACAGGAAGAATGTGCAAACTCCACACAGACATGGGGAGAATGTGCAAACTTCACACAGACACGGGGAGAATGTGCAAACTCCACACAGACACAGTCAGAATGTGCAAACTCCACACAGACACGGGGAGAATGTGCAAACTCCACGCACACACAGGGAGAATGTGCAAACTCCCCGCAGACGCAGGTAGAATGTGCAAACACCACACAGACACAGGGAGAATGTGCAAACCCCACACAGACACAGGGAGAATGTGCAAACTCCTCGCAGACACAGGGAGAATGTGCAAACTCTACACAGACACGGGGAGAATGTGCAAACTCCTCACAGACACGGGGAGAATGTGCAAACTCCACACAGACACGGGGAGAATGTGCAAACTCTACACAGACACGGGGAGAATGTGCAAACTCCTCACAGACACGGGGAGGATGTGCAAACGACACACAGACAAGGGGAGAATGTGCAAACTCCACACAGACACGGGGAGATTGTGCAAACTCCACACAGACTCGTGTGGAATGTGCAAACCCAACACAGACTCGGGCAGAATGTGCAAACCCCACACAGACACAGTGAGAATGTGCAAACCCCACACAGACACAGGGAGAATGTGCAAACCTCACACAGACACAGGGAGAATGTGCAAACTCCACGCAGACACAGGGAGAATGTGCAAACTCCACACAGACAAGGGGAGAATGTGCAAACTCCAATCAGACACGGGGAGAATGTGCAAACTCCACACAGATTCAACGAGAATGTGCAAACTCCACACAGACGCAGGGACATTCCAAACTCCACACAGACACAGGGAAAATCTGCAACCTCCACACAGACACGGGGAGAATGTGCAAACTCCACACAGAAATGGGGAGAATGTGCAAACTCCACACAGACATGGGCAGAATGTGCAAACTCCAAACAGACATGGGGAGAATGTGCAAACCCCACACAGACACGGGTAGAATGTGCAATTTACACACAGTCACAAGGTGAATCCGCAACCTCAACACAGACACGGAGGGAATGTAGAAATTCCACACGGAAGAGGGGAGAATGTGCAAAGTCCACACAGATATGGGGAGAATGTGCAAACTCCACACAGACACGGGGAGAATGTGGAACCTCCACACCGACATGGGGAGAATGTGCAAACTCCAAACAGCCACAGGGAGAATGTGCAAACTCCACAAAGACACGGGGAGAATGTACAAACTCCAAACGGACACAGGGAAAATCTGCAAACTCCACACAGACACGCGGAGAATGTGCACATTCCACACAGACATGGGGAGAATGTGCAAACTTGAATCAGACACGGGGAGAATGTGCAAACTTCACACAGACACGGGGAGAATGCGCAAACTCCATACAGACACGGGGAGAATGTGCAATCTCCACACAGACACAGGGAGAATGTGCAAACTCCACACAGTCACAAGCAGAATCCGCAAACTCAACATAGACACAGGGAGAATGTACCGACTCCTCAAAAACACAGAGAATCTGCAAACTCCACACGGACACGGGGAGAATGCGCAAACTCCACACAGACACGGGGAGAATGTGCAAATTCCACATGGACACAGGTAGAATGTGCAAACTCCACACAGGCACAGGGAGAATGTGCAAACTCCACGCAGACACAGGGAGAATGTGCAAACTTTACACAGACACGGGGAGAATGTTCAAACTCTACACAGACTCGTGTAGAATGTGCAAACTCAACACAGACACGGGCAGAATGTGCAAACTCCAAACAGACATGTGGAGAATGTGCAAACCCCACACAGACACAGTGAGAATGTGCAAACCCCACACAGACACAGGGAGAATGTGCAAACCTCACACAGACACAGGGAGAATGTACAAACTCCACGCAGACACAGGGAGAATGTGCAAACTCCACACAGACAAGGGGAGAATGTGCAAACTCCACACAGACACGGGGAGAATGTGCAAACTCCACACAGACACAACGAGAATGTGCAAACTCCACACAGACGCAGGGACATTCCAAACTCCACACAGACACAGGGAAAATCTGCAACCTCCACACAGACACGGGTAGAATGTGCAAACTCCACACAGAAATGGGGAGAATGTGCAAACTCCACACAGACACGGGGAGAATGTGCAAACTCCAAACAGACATGGGGAGAATGTGCAAACTCCACACAGACACGGGGAGAATGTGCAATTTCCACACAGTCACAAGGTGAATCCGCAAACTCAACACAGACATGGGGAGAATGTAGAAATTCCACACGGAAGCGGGGAGAATGTGGAACCTCCACACAGACATGGGGAGAATGTGCAAACTCCACACAGAAATGGGGAGAATGTGCAAACTCCACACAGACACGGGGAGAATGTGCAAACTCCAAACAGACATGGGGAGAATGTGCAAACTCCACACAGACACGGGGAGAATGTGCAATTTCCACACAGTCACAAGGTGAATCCGCAAACTCAACACAGACATGGGGAGAATGTAGAAATTCCACACGGAAGCGGGGAGAATGTGGAACCTCCACACAGACACGGGGAGAATGTGCAAACTCCAAACCGACACAGGGAAAACCTGCAAACTCCACACAGACACGGGGAGAATGTGCACATTCCACACAGACAGGGGGAGAATGTGCAAACTACACACAGATACGGGGAGAATGTGCAAATTCCATGCAGACATGGGGAGAATATGCAAACTCCACACAGGCACAGGGAGAATGTGCAAACTCCACACAGACACGGGGAGAATGTGCAAACATGACACAGACACAGGAAGAATGTGCAAACTCCACACAGACACAGGGAGAATGTGCAAACTCCCCACAGACACAGGGAGAATATGCATACTCAACACAGCCAGGGGGAGAATGTGAAAACTCCACACAGACACGGGGTGAATGTGCAAATCAACACAGACACAGGGAGAATGTGAAAATTCCACGCAGACACGGGAGAATGAGCAAAATCCACACAGACACTGGTAGAATCTGCAAACTCAACACAGACACGGGGAGAATGTGCAAACTCCACACAGACACGGGGAGAATGCGCAAACTCAACACAGACACGGGGAGAATGTAGAAATTCCACACGGAAGCGGGGAGAATGTGCAAACTCCACACAGATATGGGGAGAATGTGCAAACTCCACACAGACACAGGGAGAATGTGCAAACTCCACACAGACATGGGGAGAATGCGCAAACTCCACACAGACACAGGGAGAATGTGGAAACTCCACACAGACACGGGGAGAATGTGCAACATCCACACAGACATGGGGAGAATGTGCAAAATCCACGCAGACACGGGAGAATGTGCAAACTCCACGCAGACACGGGGGAAATGTGCAAATCAACACAGACACGGGGAGAATGTGCAAACTGCACACAGACTCGGGTGGAATGTGCAATCCCAACACACACACAGGGAGAATGTGCAAACCCCACAGAGACACGGGGAGAATGTGCAAACTCCACACAGACACAGGGAGAATGTTCAAACTCCACGCAGACGCAGGGAGAATGCGCAAACTCCACACATACACAGGAAGAATGTGCAAACTCCACACAGACATGGGGAGAATGTGCAAACTTCACACAGACACGGGGAGAATGTGCAAACTCCACACAGACACAGTCAGAATGTGCAAACTCCACACAGACACGGGGAGAATGTGCAAACTCCACGCACACACAGGGAGAATGTGCAAACTCCCCGCAGACGCAGGTAGAATGTGCAAACACCACACAGACACAGGGAGAATGTGCAAACCCCACACAGACACAGGGAGAATGTGCAAACTCCTCGCAGACACAGGGAGAATGTGCAAACTCTACACAGACACGGGGAGAATGTGCAAACTCCTCACAGACACGGGGAGAATGTGCAAACTCCACACAGACACGGGGAGAATGTGCAAACTCCACACAGACTCGTGTGGAATTGTGCATACTCACACAGACACGGGCAGAATGTGCCAACTCCACACCGACATGTGGAGAATGTGCAAACGCCACACAGACACAGTGAGAATGTGCAAACCCCACACAGACACAGGGAGAATGTGCAAACCTCACACAGACACAGGGAGAATGTACAAACTCCACGCAGACACAGGGAGAATGTGCAAACTCCACACAGACATGGGGAGAATGTTCAAACTCCACACAGACACGGGGAGAATGTGCAAACTCCACACAGCCACGGGGAGAATGTGCAAACTCCACACAGACACAACGAGAATGTGCAAACTCCACACAGACGCAGGGACATTCCAAACTCCACACAGACACAGGGAAAATCTGCAACCTCCACACAGACACTGGGAGAATGTGCAAACTCCACACAGAAATGGGGAGAATGTGCAAACTCCACACAGACATGGGGAGAATGTGCAAACTTTAAACAGACATGGGGAGAATGTGCAAACTCCACATAGAGACGGTGAGAATGTGCAATTTCCACACAGTCACAAGGTAAATCCGCAAACTCAACACAGCCACGGGGAGAATGTAGAAATTCCACACAGAACCGGGGAGAATCTGAAAACTCCACACAGATATGGGGAGAATGTGCAAACTCCACACAGACACAGGAAGAATGTTCAAACTCCACACAGACATGGGGAGAATGTGCAAACTCCACACAGACACAGGGAGAATGTGCAAACTCCACACAGACACGGGGAGAATGTGCAAACTCCACGCAGACACAGGGAGAATGTGCAAACTCCACGCAGACGCAGGTAGAATGTGCAAACTCCACACAGACACAGGGAGAATGTGCAAACCCCACACAGACACAGGGAGAATGTGCAAACTCCACGCAGACACAGGGAGAATGTGCAAATTCTACACAGACACGGGGAGAATGTGCAAACTCCACACAGACACGGGGAGAATGTGCAAACTCCAAACAGACTCGTGTGGAATGTGCAAACTCAACACAGACACGGGGAGAATGTGCAAACTCCACACAGACAAGGGGAGAATGTGCAAACTCCACACAGACACGGGGAGAATGTGCAAACTCCACACAGACTCGTGTGGAATGTGCAAACCCCACACAGACACAGTGAGAATGTGCAAACCTCACACAGACACAGGGAGAATGTGCAAACCTCACACAGACACAGGGAGAATGTGCAAACTCCACACAGACAAGGGGAGAATGTGAAAACTCCACACAGACACGGGGAGAATGTGCAAACTCCACACAGACTCGTGTGGAATGTGCAAACTCAACACAGACACGGGGAGAATGTGCAAACTCCACACAGACACGGGGAGAATGTACAAACTCCACACAGACACGGGGAGAATGTGCAAACTCCACACAGACTCGTGTGGAATGTGCAAACTCAACACAGACTCGTGTGGAATGTGCAAACTCAACAAAGACACGGGGAGAATGTGCTAACTCCACGCAGACACAGGGAGAATGTGCAAACTCCACACAGACAAGGGGAGAATGTGCAAACTCCACACAGACACGGGGAGAATGTGCAAACTCCACACAGACACAATGAGAATGTGCAAACTCCACACAGACGCAGGGACATTCCAAACTCCACACAGACACAGTGAAAATCTGCAACCTCCACACAGACACGGGGAGAATGTGCAAACTCCACACAGAAATGGGGAGAATGTGCAAACTCCACACAGACACGGGGTGAATGTGCAATTTCCACACAGTCACCAGGTGAATCCGCAAACTCAACACAGACACGGGGAGAATGTAGAAATTCCACAAGGAAGCGGGGAGAATGTGCAAACTCCACACAGATATGGGGAGAATGTGCATCTCCACACAGACACAGGGAGAATGTGCAAAATCCACACAGACACGGGGAGAATGCACAAACTCCACACAGACACAGGGAGAATGTGCAAACTCCACACAGACACGGGGAGAATGCGCAAACACCACACAGACACAGGGAGAATGTGCAAACTCCACACAGACACGGGGAGAATGTGGAACCTCCACACAGACATGGGGAAAATTTGCAAACTCCAAACAGCCACAGGGAGAATGTGCAAACTCCACAAAGACACGGGGAAAATGTGCAAACTCCAAACGGACACAGGGAAAATCTGCAAACTCCACACAGACACGGGGAGAATGCGCACATTCCACACAGACATGGGGAGAATGTGCAAACTCGAATCAGACACGGGGAAAATGTGCAAACATCACACAGACACGGGGAGAATGTGCAAACTCCACACAGACACGGGGAGAATGTGCAATCTCCACACAGACACAGGGAGAATGTGCAAACTCCACACAGTCACAAGCAGAATCCGCAAACACAACATAGACACAGGGAGAATGTACCGACTCCTCAAAGACACAGAGAGAATCTGCAAACTCCACATGGATACGGGGAGAATGCGCAATCTCCACACAGACACAGGGAGAATGTGCAAACTCCACACAGTCACAAGCAGAATCCGCAAACACAACATAGACACAGGGAGAATGTACCGACTCCTCAAAGACACAGAGAGAATCTGCAAACTCCACATGGATACGGGGAGAATGCGCAAACTCCACACAGACACAGGGAGAAGGTGCAAACTCCACGCAGACACAGGGAGAATGTGCAATCTCTACACAGACACGGGGAGGATGTGCAAACTGCTCACAGACACGGGGAGAATGTGCAAACTCCACACAGACATGGGGAGAATGTGCAAACTCCACACAGACTCGTGTGGAATGTGCAAACTCAACACAGATACGGGCAGAATGTGCAAACTGCACACAGACATGTGGAGAATGTGCAAACCCCACACAGACACAGTGAGAATGTGCAAACCCCACACAGACACAGGGAGAATGTGCAAACCTCTCACAGACACAGGGAGAATGTACAAACTCCACGCAGACACAGGGAGAATGTGCAAACTCCACACAGACAAGGGGAGAATGTGCAAACTCCACACAGACACGGGGAGAATGTGCAAACTCCGCACAGACACAACGAGAATTTGCAAACTCCACACAGACGCAGGGACATTCCAAACTCCACACAGACACAGGGAGACTGTGCAAACTCCCGACAGACACAGGGAGAATATGCAAACTCCACACAGAAACCGGGAGATTGTGCATACTCCACACAGACACAGGGAGAATGTGCAAACTCCACGCAGATGCAGGGAGAATGCGCAAACTCCACACAGTCACAGGGAGAATGTGCAAACTCCACACAAACATGGGGAGAAAGTGCAAACTCCCCGCAGACACGGGAGAATGTGCAAACTCCACACAGACACGGGGGGGAATGTGCAAATCAACACAGACACGGGAGAATGTGCAAATTCCACGCAGACACTGGGAGAATGTGCAAACTCAACACAGACAGAGGGAGAATGTGCAAACTCCACGTTGACACGGGGAGAATGTGCAAACTCCACACAGACTCGTGTGGAATGTGCAAACTCCACACAGACACGGGGAGAATGTGCAAACTCCACAGAGAAACGTGGAGAATGTTCAAACCCCACAGAGACACAGTGAGAATGTGCAAACTCCACACAGCCACAGGGAGAATGTGCAAACCCCACACAGACACAGGGAGAATGTGCAAACTCCACGCAGACACAGGGAGAATGTGCAAACTCCACACAGACACAGGGTGAATGTGCAAACTCCACACAGCCATTGGGAGAATGTGCAAACTCCACACAGACACAACGAGAATGTGCAAACTCCACACAGACACAGGGAGATTCCAAACTCCACACAGACACAGGGAAAATCGAAAACCTCCACACAGACACGGGGAGAATGTGCAAACTCCACACAGACATGGGGAGAATGTGCAAATTCCACACAGAAATGGGGAGAATGTGCAAACTCCACACAGACACGGGGAGAATGTGCAAACTCCACACAGACATGGGGAGAATGTGCAAACTCCACACAGACAAGGGGAGAATGTGCAATTTCCACACAGCCACAAGGTGAATCCGCAAACTCAACACAGACACGGGGAGAATATAGAAACTCCACACGGACACAGGGAGAACGTGCAAACTCCACACAGACATGGGGAGAATGTGCAAACTCCACGCAGACACGGGGGGAACGTACAAATCAACACAGACAAAGGGAGAATGTGGAAACTCCACATAGACACAGGGAGAATGTGCAAACTCCACACAGACATGGGGAGAATGTGCAAACTCCACATAGACACGGGGAGAATGTGCAAACTCCACGCAGACACAGGAGAATGTGCAAACTCCACGCAGACGCAGGTAGAATGTGCAAATCAACACAGACACAGGGAGAATGTGCAAATTCCACGAAGACACGGGAGAATGTGCAAACTCGACACAGACACTGGGAGAATGTGCAAACTCCACACACACACGGGGTGAATGTGCAAACTCCACACAGACACGGGGAGAATGTGGAAACTGCACACAGACTCGGGTGGAATGTGCAAACACAACACAAACACAGGGCGAATATGCAAACTCCACACAGAAACGGGGAGAATGCGCAAACTCCTCACAGACACGGGGAGAATGTGCAATTTCCACACAGCCACAAGGTGAATCCGCAAACTCAACACAGACATGGGGAGAATGTAGAAACTCCACACGGACTCGGGGAGAATGTGCAAACTCCACACAGATATGGGGAGATTGTGCAAACTCCAAACGAACACAGGGAAAATCTGCAACATCCACACAGACACGGGGGGAGTGTGCAAACTCCACACAGACACAGGGAGAATTTGCAAACTCCACACAGACACGGGGAGAATATGTACATTCCACACAGACATGAGGAGAATGTGCAAACTCGACTCAGACACGGGGAGAATGTGCAAACTTCACGCAGACACGGGGAGAATGTGCAAACTCCACACGGACACAGGGCGAATGGGCAACCTCCACACAGACATGGGGAGAATGTGCAAATACCAGACAGACATGGGGAGAATGTGCAAACTCCACGCAGACACGGGGAGAATGTGCAAATACCAGACAGACATGGGGAGAATGTGCAAACTCCACGCAGACACGGGGAGAATGTGCAAACTCCACACAGACACGGGTAGAATGTGCAAAATCGACACAGACACGGGGAGAATGTGCAAACTCCACACAGACACGGGGAGAATGTGCATAATCCACAGACATGGGGAGAATGTGCAAACTGCACACAGACTCAGGTGGAATGTGCAAACTCAACACAGACACGGGGAGAATGTGCAAACTCCACACAGACACAGGGAGAATGTGCAAACCCCACACAGACACTGGGAGAAAGTGCAAACATGACACAGACACGGGGAGAATGTGCAAACTCCACAGAGACACGGTGAGAATGTGCAAACTCCACACAGACACGGGGAGAATATGCATACTCAACACAGACACAGGAGATTGTGCAAACTCCACGCGGACACGGGGAGAATGTGCAAATCAACACAGACACAGGGAGAATGTGCAAATTCCACGAAGACACGGGAGAATGTGCAAATTCCACGAAGACACGGGAGAATGTGCAAACTCCACACAGACACTGGGAGAATGTGCAAACTCAACACAGCCATGGGGAGAATGTGCAAACTCCACACAGATATGGGGAGAATGTGCAATCTCCACACAGACACAGGGAGAATGTGCAAACTCCACACAGACACGGGGAGAATGCGCAAACTCCACACAGACACAGGGAGAATGTGCAAACTCCACACAGACACGGGGAGAATGTGCAAACACCACACAGACACAGGGAGAATGCGCAAACTCCACACAGACACGGGGAGAATGTGGAACCTCCACACAGACATGGGGAAAATATGCAAACTGCAAACAGCCACAGGGAGAATGTGCAAACTCCACAAAGACACGGGGAGAATGTGCAAACTCCAAACGGACACAGGGAAAATCTGCAAACTCCACACAGACACGGGGAGAATGCGCACATTCCACACAGACATGGGGAGAATGTGCAAACTCGAATCAGACACGGGGAAAATGTGCAAACATCACACAGACACGGGGAGAATGTGCAAACTCCACACAGACACGGGGAGAATGTGCAATCTCCACACAGACACAGGGAGAATGTGCAAACTCCACACAGTCACAAGCAGAATCCGCAAACACAACATAGACACAGGGAGAGTGTACCGACTCCTCAAAGACACAGAGAGAATCTGCAAACGCCACACGGATACGGGGAGAATGCGCAAACTACACACAGACACGGGGAGAATGTGCAAATTCCACACGGACACAGGGAGAAGGTGCAAACCCCACACAGACACAAGGAGAATGTGCAAACTCCACGCAGACACAGGGAGAATGTGAAATCTCTACACAGACACGGGGAGGATGTGCAAACTGCTCACAGACACGGGGAGAATGTGCAAACTCCACACAGACACGGGGAGAATGTGCAAGCTCCACACAGACTCGTGTGGAATGTGCAAACTCAACACAGATACGGGCAGAATGTGCAAACTGCACACAGACATGTGGAGAATGTGCAAACCCCACACAGACACAGGGAGAATGTGCAAACCTCACACAGACACAGGGAGAATGTACAAACTCCACGCAGACACAGGGAGAATGTGCAAACTCCACACAGACAAGGGGAGAATGTGCAAACTCCACACAGACACAGGGAGAATGTGCAAACTCCGCACAGACACAACGAGAATGTGCAAACTCCACACAGACGCAAGGACATTCCAAACTCCACACAGACACAGGGAGACTGTGCAAACTCCCGACAGACACAGGGAGAATATGCAAACTCCACACAGACACGGGGAGAATTTGCAACATCCACACAGACATGGGAGAATGTGCAAACTCCACACAGACACAGGGAGAATGTGCAAACTCCACGCTGACACGGGCAGAATGTCCAAACTCCACACAGACACGGGGAGAATGTGGAAACTCCACGCAGATACGGGGAGGATGTGCAAATTTCACACTGACACGGGGAGAATGTGCAAAGTCAACACAGACGCAGGGAGAATGTGCAAAATCCACAGAGACACGGGGAGAAGGTGCAAACATCCACACAGACACGGGGAGAATGTGCAAACTCCACACAGACACGGGGGGAATGTGCAAACTGTCCACAGACTCGGGTGGAATATGCAAACTCAAAACAGACATGGTGAGAATGTGCAAACTACACACAGACACAAGGAGAATTCGGAAACTCCACACAGACACAGGGAGAATGTGCAAACTCCCCACAGACACAGGGAGAATGTGCAAACTCCACACAGACACGGGGAGAATGTGCAAACTTCACGCAGACACGGGGAGAATGTGCAAACTCCACACGGACACAGGGCGAATGGGCAACCTCCACACAGACACGGGGAGAATGTGCAAATACCAGACAGACATGGGGAGAATGTGCAAACTCCACGCAGACACGGGGAGAATGTGCAAACTCCACACAGACACGGGAAGAATGTGCAAAATCGACACAGACACGGGGAGAATGTGCAAACTGCACACAGACTCAGGGAGAATGTGCAAACTTCACACAGACACTGGGAGAAAGTGCAAACATGACACAGACACGGGGAGAATGTGCAAATACCAGACAGACATGGGGAGAATGTGCAAACTCCACGCAGACACGGGGAGAATGTGCAAACTCCACACAGACACAGGTGGAATGTGCAAACTCAACACAGACACGGGGAGAATGTGCAAACTCCACACAGACACAGGGAGAATGTGCAAACCCCACACAGACACTGGGAGAAAGTGCAAACATGACACAGACACGGGGAGAATGTGCAAACTCCACACAGACACGGTGAGAATGTGCAAACTCCACACAGACACGGGGAGAATATGCATACTCAACACAGACACAGGAGATTGTGCAAACTCCACGCAGACACGGGGAGAATGTGCAAATCAACACAGACACAGGGAGAATGTGCAAATTCCACGAAGACACGGGAGAATGTGCAAACTCCACACAGACACTGGGAGAATGTGCAAACTCAACACAGCCACGGGGAGAATGTGCAAACTCCACACAGACACGTGGTGAATGTGCAAACTCCACACAGACATGGGGAGAATGTGCAAACTCCACGCAGACACGGGAAGAATGTGGAAACTGCACACAGACTCGGGTGGAATGTGCAAACTCAACACAGACACGGGGAGAATGTGCAAACTCCACACAGACACGGGGAGAATTTGCAACATCCACACAGACATGGGAGAATGTGCAAACTCCACACAGACACAGGGAGAATGTGCAAACTCCACGCTGACACGGGCAGAATGTCCAAACTCCACACAGACACGGGGAGAATGTGGAAACTCCACGCAGATACGGGGAGGATGTGCAAATTTCACACTGACACGGGGAGAATGTGCAAAGTCAACACAGACGCAGGGAGAATGTGCAAAATCCACAGAGACACGGGGAGAAGGTGCAAACATCCACACAGACACGGGGAGAATGTGCAAACTCCACACAGACACGGGGAGAATGTGCAAACTGTCCACAGACTCGGGTGGAATATGCAAACTCCATACAGACACGGGAGAATGTGCAAACTCCACGCAGACACGGGGAGAATGTGTAATTTCCATGCAGACATGGGGAGAATGTGCAAACTCCACACAGACATGGGGAGAATGTGCAAACTCTACACAGACACGGGGAGAATGTGCGAACTCCACACAGATACGGGGAGAATGTGCAAACTGCACACAGACTCGGGTGGAATGTGCAATCTCCACACGGACACAGGGAGAATGTGCAAACTCCACACAGACACGGGGACAATGTGCAAACTCCACACAGACACGGGGGGAATGTGCAAACTGTCCACAGACTCGGGTGGAATATGCAAACTCAAAACAGACATGGTGAGAATGTGCAAACTACACACAGACACAAGGAGAATTCGGAAACTCCACACAGACACAGGGAGAATGTGCAAACTCCCCACAGACACAGGGAGAATGTGCAAACTCCACACAGACACGGGGAGAATGTGCAAACTTCACGCAGACACGGGGAGAATGTGCAAACTCCACACGGACACAGGGCGAATGGGCAACCTCCACACAGACACGGGGAGAATGTGCAAATACCAGACAGACATGGGGAGAATGTGCAAACTCCACGCAGACACGGGGAGAATGTGCAAACTCCACACAGACACGGGAAGAATGTGCAAAATCGACACAGACACGGGGAGAATGTGCAAACTGCACACAGACTCAGGGAGAATGTGCAAACCTCACACAGACACTGGGAGAAAGTGCAAACATGACACAGACACGGGGAGAATGTGCAAATACCAGACAGACATGGGGAGAATGTGCAAATACCAGACAGACATGGGGAGAATGTGCAAACTCCACACAGACACAGGGAGAATGTGCAAACCCCACACAGACACTGGGAGAAAGTGCAAACATGACACAGACACGGGGAGAATGTGCAAACTCCACACAGACACGGTGAGAATGTGCAAACTCCACACAGACACGGGGAGAATATGCATACTCAACACAGACACAGGAGATTGTGCAAACTCCACGCAGACACGGGGAGAATGTGCAAATCAACACAGACACAGGGAGAATGTGCAAATTCCACGAAGACACGGGAGAATGTGCAAACTCCACACAGACACTGGGAGAATGTGCAAACTCAACACAGCCACGGGGAGAATGTGCAAACTCCACACAGACACGTGGTGAATGTGCAAACTCCACACAGACATGGGGAGAATGTGCAAACTCCACGCAGACACGGGAAGAAAGTGGAAACTGTACACAGACTCGGGTGGAATGTGCAAACTCAACACAGACACGGGGAGAATGTGCAAACTCCACACAGACACGGGGAGAATTTGCAACATCCACACAGACATGGGAGAATGTGCAAACTCCACACAGACACAGGGAGAATGTGCAAACTCCACGCTGACACGGGCAGAATGTCCAAACTCCACACAGACACGGGGAGAATGTGGAAACTCCACGCAGATACGGGGAGGATGTGCAAATTTCACACAGACACGGGGAGAATGTGCAAAGTCAACACAGACGCAGGGAGAATGTGCAAAATCCACAGAGACACGGGGAGAAGGTGCAAACATCCACACAGACACGGGGAGAATGTGCAAACTCCACACAGACACGGGGAGAATGTGCAAACTGTCCACAGACTCGGGTGGAATATGCAAACTCCATACAGACACGGGAGAATGTGCAAACTCCACGCAGACACGGGGAGAATGTGTAATTTCCATGCAGACACGGGGAGAATGTGCAAACTCCACACAGACATGGGGAGAATGTGCAAACTCTACACAGACACGGGGAGAATGTGCGAACTCCACACAGATACGGGGAGAATGTGCAAACTGCACACAGACTCGGGTGGAATGTGCAATCTCCACACGGACACAGGGAGAATGTGCAAACTCCACACAGACACGGGGACAATGTGCAAACTCCACACAGACACAGGGAGAATGTGCAAACTCCCAACAGACACCAGGAGAATATGCAAACTCCACACAGACACGGTGAGATTGTACAAACTCCACCCAGACACAGGGAGAATGTGCAAACTCTACGCAGACGCAAGAAGAATGCGCAAACTCCACACAGACACAGGGAGAATGTGCAAACTCCACACAGACATGGGGAGAATGTGCAAACTCCACGCAGACACGGGAGAATGTGAAAACTCCACGCAGACACGGGGGGAACGTGCAAATCAACATAGACAGAGGGAGAATGTGCAATCTCCACATAGACACGGGGAGAATGTGCAAACTCCACACAGAAATGGGGAGAATGTACAAACTCCACATAGACACTGGGAGAATGTGCAAACTCCACACAGAAACGGGGAGAATGTGCTAACTGCACACAGACTCGGGTAGAATGTGCAATCACCACACAGACACAGGGAGAATGTGCAAATTCCACACAGACACGGGGAGAATGTGCAAACTCCCGACAGACACAGGGAGAATGTGCAAACTCCCGACAGTCACAGGGAGAATATGCAATCACCACACAGACACGGGGAGATTGTGCAAACTCCACACAGACACAGGGAGAATGTGCAAACTCCACGCAGACGCAGGGAGAATGCGCAAACACCACACAGACACAGGGAGAATGTGCAAACTCCCCACAGACACAGGAGAATGTGCAAACTCCACGCAGACACGTGCAGAATGTGCAAATCAACACAGACACAGGGAGAATGTGCAAATTCCAAGCAGACGCAGGGAAAACGTGCAAACTCCACACTGACACGGGGAGAATGTGCAAAGTCAACACAGACACAGGGAAAATGTGCAAAATCCACAGAGACACGGGGTGAATGTGCAAACTCCACACAGACACGGGGAGAATGTGCAAACTCCACACAGACACGGGGAGAATGTGCAAACTGCACACAGACTCGGGTGGAATATGCAAACTCAAACAGACACGGGGAGATTGTGCAAATTCCACGCAGACACTGGGAGAATGTGCAAACTCAACACAGACACGGGGAGAAAGTGCAAACTCCACACAGACACAAGGAGAATTCGGAAACTCCACACAGACACAGGGAGAATGTGCAAACTCCCCGCAGACACAGGCAGAATGTGCAAACACCACACAGACACGGGGAGAATGTGCAAACTCCACACAGACACAGCGAGAATGTGCAAACTCCACACAGACACAGGGAGAATGTGCAAACTCCACACAGACACAGGGAGAATTTGCAAACTCCACACAGACACGGGGAGAATGTGTAAATTCCACGCAGACGCAGGGAAAACATGCAAACTCCACACAGAAACAGGGAGAATGTGCACATTCCACACAGACACGGGGAGAATGTGCAAACTCCATACTGACACAGGAGAATGTGCAAACTCCACGCAGACGCAGGTAGCATGTGCAAATCAACACAGACACAGGGAGAATGTGCAAATTCCACGTAGACACGGGAGAATGTGCAAACTCAACACAGACACGGGGAGAATGTGCAAATCAACACAGACACGGGGTGAATGTGCAAACTCCACACAGACACGGGGAGAATGTGGAAACTGCACACAGACTCGGGTGGAATGTGCAAACTCAACACAGACATGGGGAGATTGTGCAAACTCCACACAGACACGGGGAGAATGTGCAAACTCCACACAGACACTGGGAGAATGTACAAACTCCACGCAGATACGGGGAGAATGTGCAACCTCCACACAGACACGGGGAGAATGTGCAAACTCCACACAGGCACGGGAGAATGTGCAAACTCCACGCAGACACGGGGAGAATGTGCAAATCAACACAGACACAGGCAGAATGTGCAAACTCCACGCAGACACGGGGAGAATGTGCAAACTCCACATTGACACGGGGAGAATGTGCAAAGTCAACACAGACACAGGGAAAATGTGCAAAATCCGCAGAGACACGGGGTGAATGTGCAAACTCCACACAGACACGGGGAGAATGTGCAAACTCCACACAGACACGGGGAGAATGTGCAAACTGCACACAGACTCGGGTGGAATATGCAAACTCAAAACAGACACGGGGAGAATTTGCAAATTCCACGCAGACACTGGGAGATTGTGCAAACTCAACACAGACACGGGAGAATGTGCAAACTCCACACAGACACAAGGAGAATTCGGAAACTCCACACAGACACAGGGAGAATGTGCAAACTCCCCACAGACACAGGGAGAATGTGCAAACTCCACACAGACACGGGGAGAATGTGCAAATGCCACGCAGACGCGGGGAGAATGTGCAAATCAACACAGACACAGGGAGAATGTGCAAATCAACACAGACACAGGGAGAATGTGCAAATTCCACGCAGACACGGGAGAATGTGCAAACTCCACACAGACACGGGGAGAATGTGCAAACTCCACAAAGACACGGGGAGAATGTGCAAACTCCGCACAGACTCAGGGAGAATGTGCACACTCCCCACAGACACAGGGAGAATATGCAGACTCAACACAGACACGGGAGAATGGGCAAACTCCACGCAGACAAGGGAAGAATGTGCTAATCAACACAGACACGGGGAGAATGTGCAAATTCCACGCAGACACAGGGAGAATGTGCAAACTCCACATAGATACGGGGAGAATGTGCAAACTCCACACAGACATGGGGAGAATGTGCAAACTCAACACAGACACGGGAGAATGGGAAAACTCCACGCAGACACGGGAGGAATGTGCAAATCAACACATACACGGGGAGAATGTGCAAATTCCACGCAGACACAGCGAGAATGTGCAAACTCCACATAGACACGGGGAGAATGTGCAAACTCCACACAGACATGGGGAGAATGTGCAAACTCCACACAGCCACGGGGAGAAAGTGCAAACTCCACACAGACACAGGGAGAATGTGCAAACTCCCAACAGACACCGGGAGAATATGCAAACTCCACACAGACACGGGGAGATTGTGCAAACTCCACACAGACACAGGGAGAATTTGCAAACTCCACGCAGACGCACGAAGAATGCGCAAACTCCACACAGACACAGGGAGAATGTGCAAACTCCACACAGACATGGGGAGAATGTGCAAACTCCACGCAGACACGGGACAATGTGCAAACTCCACGCAGACAAGGGGGGGAATGTGCAAACTCCACACAGACATGGGGAGAATGTGCAAATTCCACACAGAAATGGGGAGAATCCGCAAACTCAACACAGACACGGGGAGAATGTAGAAACTCCACACGGACTCGGGGAGAATGTGCAAACTCCACACAGATATGGGGAGATTGTGCAAACTCCAAACGAACACAGGGAAAATCTGCAACTTCCACACAGACACGGGGGGAGTGTGCAAACTCCACACAGACACAGGGAGAATTTGCAAACTCCACACAGACACGGGGAGAATATGCACATTCCACACAGACATGAGGAGAATGTGCAAACTCGACTCAGACACGGGGAGAATGTGCAAACTTCACGCAGACACGGGGAGAATGTGCAAACTCCACATGGACACAGGGCGAATGGGCAACCTCCACACAGACACGGGGAGAATGTGCAAATACCAGACAGACATGGGGAGAATGTGCAAACTCCACGCAGACACGGGGAGAATGTGCAAATACCAGACAGACATGGGGAGAATGTGCAAACTCCACGCAGACACGGGGAGAATGTGCAAACTCCACACAGACACGGGTAGAATGTGCAAAATCGACACAGACACGGGGAGAATGTGCAAACTGCACACAGACTCAGGTGGAATGTGCAAACTCAACACAGACACGGGGAGAATGTGCAAACTCCACACAGACAGAGGGAGAATGTGCAAACCCCACACAGACACTGGGAGAAAGTGCAAACATGACACAGACACGGGGAGAATGTGCAAACTCCACACAGACACGGTGAGAATGTGCAAACTCCACACAGACACGGGGAGAATATGCATACTCAACACAGACACAGGAGATTGTGCAAACTCCACGCAGACACGGGGAGAATGTGCAAATCAACACAGACACAGGGAGAATGTGCAAATTCCACGAAGACACGGGAGAATGTGCAAACTCCACACAGACACTGGGAGAATGTGCAAACTCAACACAGCCACGGGGAGAATGTGCAAACTCCACACAGACACGTGGTGAATGTGCAAACTCCACACAGACATGGGGAGAATGTGCAAACTCCACATAGATACGGGGAGAATGTGCAAACTCCACACAGACATGGGGAGAATGTGCAAACTCAACACAGACACGGGAGAATGGGAAAACTCCACGCAGACACGGGAGGAATGTGCAAATCAACACATACACGGGGAGAATGTGCAAATTCCACGCAGACACAGCGAGAATGTGCAAACTCCACATAGACACGGGGAGAATGTGCAAACTCCACACAGACATGGGGAGAATGTGCAAACTCCACACAGCCACGGGGAGAAAGTGCAAACTCCACACAGACACAGGGAGAATGTGCAAACTCCCAACAGACACCGGGAGAATATGCAAACTCCACACAGACACGGGGAGATTGTGCAAACTCCACACAGACACAGGGAGAATTTGCAAACTCCACGCAGACGCAGGAAGAATGCGCAAACTCCACACAGACACAGGGAGAATGTGCAAACTCCACACAGACATGGGGAGAATGTGCAAACTCCACGCAGACACGGGACAATGTGCAAACTCCACGCAGACAAGGGGGGGAATGTGCAAACTCCACACAGACATGGGGAGAATGTGCAAATTCCACACAGAAATGGGGAGAATCCGCAAACTCAACACAGACACGGGGAGAATGTAGAAACTCCACACGGACTCGGGGAGAATGTGCAAACTCCACACAGATATGGGGAGATTGTGCAAACTCCAAACGAACACAGGGAAAATCTGCAACTTCCACACAGACACGGGGGGAGTGTGCAAACTCCACACAGACACAGGGAGAATTTGCAAACTCCACACAGACACGGGGAGAATATGCACATTCCACACAGACATGAGGAGAATGTGCAAACTCGACTCAGACACGGGGAGAATGTGCAAACTTCACGCAGACACGGGGAGAATGTGCAAACTCCACACGGACACAGGGCGAATGGGCAACCTCCACACAGACATGGGGAGAATGTGCAAATACCAGACAGACATGGGGAGAATGTGCAAACTCCACGCAGACACGGGGAGAATGTGCAAATACCAGACAGACATGGGGAGAATGTGCAAACTCCACGCAGACACGGGGAGAATGTGCAAACTCCACACAGACACGGGTAGAATGTGCAAAATCGACACAGACACGGGGAGAATGTGCAAACTGCACACAGACTCAGGTGGAATGTGCAAACTCAACACAGACACGGGGAGAATGTGCAAACTCCACACAGACACAGGGAGAATGTGCAAACCCCACACAGACACTGGGAGAAAGTGCAAACATGACACAGACACGGGGAGAATGTGCAAACTCCACACAGACACGGTGAGAATGTGCAAACTCCACACAGACACGGGGAGAATATGCATACTCAACACAGACACAGGAGATTGTGCAAACTCCACGCAGACACGGGGAGAATGTGCAAATCAACACAGACACAGGGAGAATGTGCAAATTCCACGAAGACACGGGAGAATGTGCAAACTCCACACAGACACTGGGAGAATGTGCAAACTCAACACAGCCACGGGGAGAATGTGCAAACTCCACACAGACACGTGGTGAATGTGCAAACTCCACACAGACATGGGGAGAATGTGCAAACTCCACGCAGACACGGGAAGAATGTGGAAACTGCACACAGATTCGGGTGGAATGTGCAAACTCAACACAGACACGGGGAGAATGTGCAAACTCCACACAGACACAGGGAGAATTTGCAACATCCACACAGACATGGGAGAATGTGCAAACTCCACACAGACACAGGGAGAATGTGCAATCTCCACGCTGACACGGGCAGAATGTCCAAACTCCACACAGACACGGGGAGAATGTGGAAACTCCACGCAGATACGGGGAGGATGTGCAAATTTCACACTGACACGGGGAGAATGTGCAAAGTCAACACAGACGCAGGGAGAATGTGCAAAATCCACAGAGACACGGGGAGAAGGTGCAAACATCCACACAGACACGGGGAGAATGTGCAAACTCCACACAGACACGGGGAGAATGTGCAAACTGTCCACAGACTCGGGTGGAATATGCAAACTCAAAACAGACATGGTGAGAATGTGCAAACTCCACACAGACACAAGGAGAATTCGGAAACTCCACACAGACACAGGGAGAATGTGCAAACTCCCCACAGACACAGGGAGAATGTGCAAACTCCACACAGACACGGGGAGAATGTGCAAACTTCACGCAGACACGGGGAGAATGTGCAAACTCCACACAGACACAGCGAGAATGTACAAACTCCACTCAGACACAGGGAGAATGTGCAAACGCCACGCAGACGTGGGGAGAATGTGCACACTCCACACAGACACAGGGAGAATATGCAAACTCCATACAGACACGGGAGAATGTGCAAACTCCACGCAGACACGGGGAGAATGTGTAATTTCCATGCAGACACGGGGAGAATGTGCAAACTCCACACAGACATGGGGAGAATGTGCAAGCTCTACACAGACACGGGGAGAATGTGCGAACTCCACACAGATACGGGGAGAATGTGCAAACTGCACACAGACTCGGGTGGAATGTGCAATCTCCACACGGACACAGGGAGAATGTGCAAACTCCACACAGACACGGGGACAATGTGCAAACTCCACACAGACACAGGGAGAATGTGCAAACTCCCAACAGACACCAGGAGAATATGCAAACTCCACACAGACACGGTGAGATTGTACAAACTCCACCCAGACACAGGGAGAATGTGCAAACTCCACGCAGACGCAAGAAGAATGCGCAAAC
Organism: Chiloscyllium plagiosum; assembly: GCF_037043375.1. NCBI lineage: Eukaryota > Metazoa > Chordata > Chondrichthyes > Orectolobiformes > Hemiscylliidae > Chiloscyllium > Chiloscyllium plagiosum. The sequence goes on from NW_028270173.1 coordinate 47,866,115, forward strand.
TCCACACAGACACAGGGAGAATGTGCAAACTCCACACAGACATGGGGAGAATGTGCAAACTCCACGCAGACACGGGAGAATGTGAAAACTCCACGCAGACACGGGGGGAACGTGCAAATCAACACAGACTGAGGGAGAATGTGCAAACTCCACATAGACACGGGGAGAATGTGCAAACTCCACACAGACATGGGGAGAATGTACAAACTCCACATAGACACTGGGAGAATGTGCAAACTCCACACAGAAACGGGGAGAATGTGCTAACTGCACACAGACTCGGGTAGAATGTGCAATCTCCACACAGACACAGGGAGAATGTGCAAATTCCACACAGACACGGGGAGAATGTGCAAACTCCCGACAGACACAGGGAGAATGTGCAAACTCCCGACAGACACAGGGAGAATATGCAATCACCACACAGACACGGGGAGATCGTGCAAACTCCACACAGACACAGGGAGAATGTGCAAACTCCACGCAGACGCAGGGAGAATGCGCAAACACCACACAGACACAGGGAGAATGTGCAAACTCCCCACAGACACAGGAGAATGTGCAAACTCCACGCAGACACGGGCAGAATGTGCAAATCAACACAGACACAGGGAGAATGTGCAAATTCCAAGCAGACGCAGGGAAAACGTGCAAACTCCACACTGACACGGGGAGAATGTGCAAAGTCAACACAGACACAGGGAAAATGTGCAAAATCCACAGAGACACGGGGTGAATGTGCAAACTCCACACAGACACGGGGAGAATGTGCAAACTCCACACAGACACGGGGAGAATGTGCAAACTGCACACAGACTCGGGTGGAATATGCAAACTCAAAACAGACACGGGGAGATTGTGCAAATTCCACGCAGACACTGGGAGAATGTGCAAACTCAACACAGACACGGGGAGAATGTGCAAACTCCACACAGACACAAGGAGAATTCGGAAACTCCACACAGACACAGGGAGAATGTGCAAACTCCCCGCAGACACAGGCAGAATGTGCAAACACCACACAGACACGGGGAGAATGTGCAAACTCCACACAGACACAGCGAGAATGTGCAAACTCCACACAGACACAGGGAGAATGTGCAAACGCCACGCAGACGCGGGGAGAATGCGCAAACACCACACAGACACAGGGAGAATGTGCAAACTCCATACAGACATTGGGAGAATGTGCAAACTCCACACAGACACAGGGAGAATTTGCAAACTCCACACAGACACGGGGAGAATGTGTAAATTCCACGCAGACGCAGGGAAAACATGCAAACTCCACACAGAAACAGGGAGAATGTGCACATTCCACACAGACACGGGGAGAATGTGCAAACTCCACGCTGACACAGGAGAATGTGCAAACTCCACGCAGACGCAGGTAGCATGTGCAAATCAACACAGACACAGGGAGAATGTGCAAATTCCACGTAGACACGGGAGAATGTGCAAACTCGACACAGACACTGGGAGAATGTGCAAACTCAACACAGACACGGGGAGAATGTGCAAATCAACACAGACACGGGGTGAATGTGCAAACTCCACACAGACATGGGGAGAATGTGGAAACTGCACACAGACTCGGGTGGAATGTGCAAACTCAACACAGACATGGGGAGATTGTGCAAACTCCACACAGACACGGGGAGAATGTGCAAACTCCACACAGACACTGGGAGAATGTACAAACTCCACGCAGATACGGGGAGAATGTGCAACCTCCACACAGACACGGGGAGAATGTGCAAACTCCACACAGACACGGGAGAATGTGCAAACTCCACGCAGACACGGGGAGAATGTGCAAATCAACACAGACACAGGCAGAATGCGCAAACTCCACGCAGACACGGGGAGAATGTGCAAACTCCACATTGACACGGGGAGAATGTGCAAAGTCAACACAGACACAGGGAAAATGTGCAAAATCTGCAGAGACACGGGGTGAATGTGCAAACTCCACACAGACACGGGGAGAATGTGCAAACTCCACACAGACACGGGGAGAATGTGCAAACTGCACACAGACTCGGGTGGAATATGCAAACTCAAAACAGACACGGGGAGAATTTGCAAATTCCACGCAGACACTGGGAGATTGTGCAAACTCAACACAGACACGGGAGAATGTGCAAACTCCACACAGACACAAGGAGAATTCGGAAACTCCACACAGACACAGGGAGAATGTGCAAACTCCCCACAGACACAGGGAGAATGTGCAAACTCCACACAGACACGGGGAGAATGTGCAAACTCCACACAGACACAGCGAGAATGTGCAAACTCCACACAGACACAGCGAGAATGTGCAAACGCCACGCAGACGCGGGGAGAATGTGCAAATCAACACAGACACTGGGAGAATGTGCAAATCAACACAGACACAGGGAGAATGTGCAAATTCCACGCAGACACGGGAGAATGTGCAAACTCCACACAGACACGGGGAGAATGTGCAAACTCCACAAAGACACGGGGAGAATGTGCAAACTCCGCACAGACTCAGGGAGAATGTGCACACTCCCCACAGACACAGGGAGAATATGCAGACTCAACACAGACACGGGAGAATGGGCAAACTCCACGCAGACAAGGGAAGAATGTGCTAATCAACACAGACACGGGGAGAATGTGCAAACTCCACATAGATACGGGGAGAATGTGCAAACTCCACACAGACATGGGGAGAATGTGCAAACTCAACACAGACACGGGAGAATGGGAAAACTCCACGCAGACACGGGAGGAATGTGCAAATCAACACATACACGGGGAGAATGTGCAAATTCCACGCAGACACAGCGAGAATGTGCAAACTCCACATAGACACGGGGAGAATGTGCAAACTCCACACAGACATGGGGAGAATGTGCAAACTCCACACAGCCACGGGGAGAAAGTGCAAACTCCACACAGACACAGGGAGAATGTGCAAACTCCCAACTGACACCGGGAGAATATGCAAACTCCACACAGACAAGGGGAGAATGTGCAATTTCCACACAGCCACAAGGTGAATCCGCAAACTCAACACAGACACGGGGAGAATATAGAAACTCCACACGGACACAGGGAGAACGTGCAAACTGCACACAGACATGGGGAGAATGTGCAAACTCCACGCAGACACGGGACAATGTGCAAACTCCACGCAGACAAGGGGGGGGGAATGTGCAAACTCCACACAGACATGGGGAGAATGTGCAAATTCCACACAGAAATGGGGAGAATGTGCAAACTCCACACAGACACGGGGAGAATGTGCAAACTCCACACAGACATGGGGAGAATGTGCAAACTCCACACAGACAAGGGGAGAATGTGCAATTTCCACACAGCCACAAGGTGAATCCGCAAACTCAACACAGACACGGGGAGAATATAGAAACTCCACACGGACACAGGGAGAACGTGCAAACTGCACACAGATATGGGGAGAATGTGCAAACTCCACGCAGACACGGGGGGAATGTGCAAATCAACACAGACAGAGCGAGAATGTGCAAACTCCACATAGACACAGGGAGAATGTGCAAACTCCACACAGACATGGGGAGAATATGCAAACTCCACATAGACACGGGGAGAATGTGCAAACTCCACGCAGACACAGGAGAATGTGTAAACTCCACGCAGTCGCAGGTAGAATGTGCAAATCAACACAGACACAGGGAGAATGTGCAAATTCCACAAAGACACGGGAGAATGTGCAAACTCGACACAGACACTGGGAGAATGTGCAAACTCCACACAGACACGGGGTGAATGTGCAAACTCCACACAGACACGGGGAGAATGTGGAAACTGCACACAGACTCGGGTGGAATGTGCAAACACAACACAAACACAGGGCGAATATGCAAACTCCACACAGAAACGGGGAGAATGCGCAAACTCCTCACAGACAGGGGGAGAATATGCAATTTCCACACAGCCACAAGGTGAATCCGCAAACTCAACACAGACACGGGGAGAATGTAGAAACTCCACACAGACTCGGGGAGAATGTGCAAACTCCACACAGATATGGGGAGATTGTGCAAACTCCAAACGAACACAGGGAAAATCTGCAACTTCCACACAGACACGGGGGGAGTGTGCAAACTCCACACAGACACAGGGAGAATTTGCAAACTCCACACAGACACGGAGAGAATATCCACATTCCACACAGACATGAGGAGAATGTGCAAACTCGACTCAGACACGGGGAGAATGTGCAAACTTCACGCAGACACGGGGAGAATGTGCAAACTCCACACGGACACAGGGCGAATGGGCAACCTCCACACAGACACGGGGAGAATGTGCAAATACCAGACAGACATGGGGAGAATGTGCAAACTCCACGCAGACACGGGGAGAATGTGCAAATACCAGACAGACATGGGGAGAATGTGCAAACTCCACGCAGACACGGGGAGAATGTGCAAACTCCACACAGACACGGGTAGAATGTGCAAAATCGACACAGACACGGGGAGAATGTGCAAACTGCACACAGACTCAGGTGGAATGTGCAAACTCAACACAGACACGGGGAGAATGTGCAAACTCCACACAGACACAGGGAGAATGTGCAAACCCCACACAGACACTGGGAGAAAGTGCAAACATGACACAGACACGGGGAGAATGTGCAAACTCCACACGGACACGGTGAGAATGTGCAAACTCCACACAGACACGGGGAGAATATGCATACTCAACACAGACACAGGAGATTGTGCAAACTCCACGCAGACACGGGGAGAATGTGCAAATCAACACAGACACAGGGAGAATGTGCAAATTCCACGAAGACACGGGAGAATGTGCAAACTCCACACAGACACTGGGAGAATGTGCAAACTCAACACAGCCACGGGGAGAATGTGCAAACTCCACACAGACACGTGGTGAATGTGCAAACTCCACACAGACATGGGGAGAATGTGCAAACTCCACGCAGACATGGGGAGAATGTGGAAACTGCACACAGACTCGGGTGGAATGTGCAAACTCAACACAGACACGGGGAGAATGTGCAAACTCCACACAGACACGGGGAGAATTTGCAACATCCACACAGACATGGGAGAATGTGCAAACTCCACACAGACACAGGGAGAATGTGCAAACTCCACGCTGACACGGGCGGAATGTCCAAACTCCACACAGACACGGGGAGAATGTGGAAACTCCACGCAGATACGGGGAGGATGTGCAAATTTCACACTGACACGGGGAGAATGTGCAAAGTCAACACAGACGCAGGGAGAATGTGCAAAATCCACAGAGGCACGGGGAGAAGGTGCAAACATCCACACAGACACGGGGAGAATGTGCAAACTCCACACAGACACGGGGAGAATGTGCAAACTGTCCACAGACTCGGGTGGAATATGCAAACTCAAAACAGACATGGTGAGAATGTGCAAACTCCACACAGACACAAGGAGAATTCGGAAACTCCACACAGACACAGGGAGAATGTGCAAACTCCACACAGACACGGGGAGAATGTGCAAACTCCACACAGACACAGCGAGAATGTACAAACTCCACTCAGACACAGGGAGAATGTGCAAACGCCACGCAGACGTGGGGAGAATGTGCACACTCCACACAGACACAGGGAGAATATGCAAACTCCATACAGACACGGGAGAATGTGCAAACTCCACGCAGACACGGGGAGAATGTGTAATTTCCATGCAGACACGGGGAGAATGTGCAAACTCCACACAGACATGGGGAGAATGTGAAAACTCTACACAGACACGGGGAGAATGTGCGAACTCCACACAGATACGGGGAGAATGTGCAAACTGCACACAGACTCGGGTGGAATGTGCAATCTCCACACGGACACAGGGAGAATGTGCAAACTCCACACAGACACGGGGACAATGTGCAAACTCCACACAGACACAGGGAGAATGTGCAAACTGCACACAGACTTGGGTGAAATATGCAAACTCAAAACAGACACGGGGAGAATTTGCAAATTCCACGCAGACACTGGGAGATTGTGCAAACTCAACACAGACACGGGAGAATGTGCAAACTCCACACAGACACAAGGAGAATTCGGAAACTCCACACAGACACAGGGAGAATGTGCAAACTCCCCACAGACACAGGGAGAATGTGCAAACTCCACACAGACACGGGGAGAATGTGCAAACTCCACACAGACACAGCGAGAATGTGCAAACTCCACACAGACACAGCGAGAATGTGCAAACGCCACGCAGACGCGGGGAGAATGTGCAAATCAACACAGACACTGGGAGAAAGTGCAAATCAACACAGACACAGGGAGAATGTGCAAATTCCACGCAGACACGGGAGAATGTGCAAACTCCACACAGACACGGGGAGAATGTGCAAACTCCACAAAGACACAGGGAGAATGTGCACACTCCCCACAGACACAGGGAGAATATGCAGACTCAACACAGACACGGGAGAATGGGCAAACTCCAAGCAGACAAGGGAAGAATGTGCTAATCAACACAGACACGGGGAGAATGTGCAAATTCCACGCAGACACAGGGAGAATGTGCAAACTCCACATAGATACGGGGAGAATGTGCAAACTCCACACAGACATGGGGAGAATGTGTAAACTCAACACAGACACGGGAGAATGGGAAAACTCCACGCAGACACGGGAGGAATGTGCAAATCAACACATACACGGGGAGAATGTGCAAATTCCACGCAGGCACAGCGAGAATGTGCAAACTCCACATAGACACGGGGAGAATGTGCAAACTCCACACAGACATGGGGAGAATGTGCAAACTCCACACAGCCACGGGGAGAAAGTGCAAACTCCACACAGACACAGGGAGAATGTGCAAACTCCCAACAGACACCGGGAGAATATGCAAACTCCACACAGACACGGGGAGAATTTGCAAACTCCACGCAGACGCAGGAAGAATGCGCAAACTCCACACAGACACAGGGAGAATGTGCAAACTCCACACAGACATGGGGAGAATGTGCAAACTCCACGCAGACACGGGACAATGTGCAAACTCCACACAGACAAGGGGGGGAATGTGCAAACTCCACACAGACACGGGGAGAATGTGCGAACTCCACACAGACACGGGGAGAATGTGCAAACTGCACACAGACACGGGGAGAATGTGCAAACTCCACGCAGACGCAGGGAGAATGCGCAAACTCCCAACAGACACCAGGAGAATATGCAAACTCCACACAGACACGGTGAGATTGTACAAACTCCACCCAGACACAGGGAGAATGTGCAAACTCTACGCAGACGCAAGAAGAATGCGCAAACTCCACACAGACACAGGGAGAATGTGCAAACTCCACACAGACATGGGGAGAATGTGCAAACTCCACGCAGACACGGGAGAATGTGAAAACTCCACATAGACACTGGGAGAATGTGCAAACTCCACGCAGAAACGGTGGGAACGTGCTAACTGCACACAGACTCGGGTAGAATGTGCAATCTCCACACAGACACAGGGAGAATGTGCAAATTCCACACAGACACGGGGAGAATGTGCAAACTCCCGACAGACACAGGGAGAATGTGCAAACTCCCGACAGACACAGGGAGAATATGCAATCACCACACAGACACGGGGAGATTGTGCAAACTCCACACAGACACAGGGAGAATGTGCAAACTCCACGCAGACGCAGGGAGAATGCGCAAACACCACACAGACACAGGGAGAATGTGCAAACTCCCCACAGACACAGGAGAATGTGCAAACTCCACGCAGACACGGGCAGAATGTGCAAATCAACACAGACACAGGGAGAATGTGCAAATTCCACGCAGACGCAGGGAAAACGTGCAAACTCCACACTGACACGGGGAGAATGTGCAAAGTCAACACAGACACAGGGAAAATGTGCAAAATCCACAGAGACACGGGGTGAATGTGCAAACTCCACACAGACACGGGGAGAATGTGCAAACTCCACACAGACACGGGGAGAATGTGCAAACTGCACACAGACTCGGGTGGAATATGCAAACTCAAAACAGACACGGGGAGATTGTGCAAATTCCACGCAGACACTGGGAGAATGTGCAAACTCAACACAGACACGGGGAGAATGTGCAAACTCCACACAGACACAAGGAGAATTCGGAAACTCCACACAGACACAGGGAGAATGTGCAAACTCCCCACAGACACAGGCAGAATGTGCAAACTCCACACAGACACGGGGAGAATGTGCAAACTCCACACAGACACAGCGAGAATGTGCAACCTCCACACAGACACAGGGAGAATGTGCAAACGCCACGCAGACGCGGGGAGAATGTGCAAACACCACACAGACACAGGGAGAATGTGCAAACTCCATACAGACATGGGGAGAATGTGCAAACTCCACACAGACACAGGGAGAATTTGCAAACTCCACACAGACACGGGGAGAATGTGTAAATTCCACGCAGACGCAGGGAAAACGTGCAAACTCCACACAAAAACAGGGAGAATGTGCACATTCCACACAGACACGGGGAGAATGTGCAAACTCCACGCTGACACAGGAGAATGTGCAAACTCCACGCAGACGCAGGTAGAATGTGCAAATCAACACAGACACAGGGAGAATGTGCAAATTCCACGTAGACACGGGAGAATGTGCAAACTCGACACAGACACTGGGAGAATGTGCAAACTCAACACAGACACGGGGAGAATGTGCAAATCAACACAGACACGGGGTGAATGTGCAAACTCCACACAGACACGGGGAGAATGTGGAAACTGCACACAGACTCGGGTGGAATGTGCAAACTCAACACAGACATGGGGAGATTGTGCAAACTCCACACAGACACGGGGAGAATGTGCAAACTCCACACAGACACTGGGAGAATGTACAAACTCCACGCAGATACGGGGAGAATGTGCAACCTCCACACAGACACGGGGAGAATGTGCAAACTCCACACAGACACGGGAGAATGTGCAAACTCCACGCAGACACGGGGAGAATGTGCAAATCAACACAGACACAGGCAGAATGTGCAAACTCCACGCAGACACGGGGAGAATGTGCAAACTCCACATTGACACGGGGAGAATGTGCAAAGTCAGCACAGACACAGGGAAAATGTGCAAAATCCGCAGAGACACGGGGTGAATGTGCAAACTCCACACAGACACGGGGAGAATGTGCAAACTCCACACAGACACGTGGAGAATGTGCAAACTGCACACAGACTCGGGTGAAATATGCAAACTCAAAACAGACACGGGGAGAATTTGCAAATTCCACGCAGACACTGGGAGATTGTGCAAACTCAACACAGACACGGGAGAATGTGCAAACTCCACACAGACACAAGGAGAATTCGGAAACTCCACACAGACACAGGGAGAATGTGCAAACTCCACACAGACACAGGGAGAATGTGTAAACTCCACACAGACACAGCGAGAATGTGCAAACGCCACGCAGACACGGGAGAATGTGCAAATCAACACAGACACAGGGAGAATGTGCAAATCAACACAGACACAGGGAGAATGTGCAAATTCCACACAGACACGGGAGAATGTGCAAACTCCACACAGACACGGGGAGAATGTGCAAACTCCACAAAGACACGGGGAGAATGTGCAAACTCCGCACAGACTCAGGGAGAATGTGCACACTCCCCACAGACACAGGGAGAATATGCAGACTCAACACAGACACGGGAGAATGGGCAAACTCCACGCAGACAAGGGAAGAATGTGCTAATCAACACAGACACGGGGAGAATGTGCAAATTCCACGCAGACACAGGGAGAATGTGCAAACTCCACATAGATACGGGGAGAATGTGCAAACTCCACACAGACATGGGGAGAATGTGCAAACTCCACACAGACACGGGGAGAATGTGCAAACTGTCCACAGACTCGGGTGGAATATGCAAACTCAAAACAGACATGGTGAGAATGTGCAAACTCCACACAGACACAAGGAGAATTCGGAAACTCCACACAGACACAGGGAGAATGTGCAAACTCCCCACAGACACAGGGAGAATGTGCAAACTCCACACAGACACGGGGAGAATGTGCAAACTCCACACAGACACAGCGAGAATGTACAAACTCCACTCAGACACAGGGAGAATGTGCAAACGCCACGCAGACGTGGGGAGAATGTGCACACTCCACACAGACACAGGGAGAATATGCAAACTCCATACAGACACGGGAGAATGTGCAAACTCCACGCAGACACGGGGAGAATGTGTAATTTCCATGCAGACACGGGGAGAATGTGCAAACTCCACACAGACATGGGGAGAATGTGCAAGCTCTACACAGACACGGGGAGAATGTGCGAACTCCACACAGATACGGGGAGAATGTGCAAACTGCACACAGACTCGGGTGGAATGTGCAATCTCCACACGGACACAGGGAGAATGTGCAAACTCCACACAGACACGGGGACAATGTGCAAACTCCACACAGACACAGGGAGAATGTGCAAACTCCCAACAGACACCAGGAGAATATGCAAACTCCACACAGACACGGTGAGATTGTACAAACTCCACCCAGACACAGGGAGAATGTGCAAACTCCACGCAGACGCAAGAAGAATGCGCAAACTCCACACAGACACAGGGAGAATGTGCAAACTCCACACAGACATGGGGAGAATGTGCAAACTCCACGCAGACACGGGAGAATGTGAAAACTCCACGCAGACACGGGGGGAACGTGCAAATCAACACAGACTGAGGGAGAATGTGCAAACTCCACATAGACACGGGGAGAATGTGCAAACTCCACACAGACATGGGGAGAATGTACAAACTCCACATAGACACTGGGAGAATGTGCAAACTCCACACAGAAACGGGGAGAATGTGCTAACTGCACACAGACTCGGGTAGAATGTGCAATCTCCACACAGACACAGGGAGAATGTGCAAATTCCACACAGACACGGGGAGAATGTGCAAACTCCCGACAGACACAGGGAGAATGTGCAAACTCCCGACAGACACAGGGAGAATATGCAATCACCACACAGACACGGGGAGATCGTGCAAACTCCACACAGACACAGGGAGAATGTGCAAACTCCACGCAGACGCAGGGAGAATGCGCAAACACCACACAGACACAGGGAGAATGTGCAAACTCCCCACAGACACAGGAGAATGTGCAAACTCCACGCAGACACGGGCAGAATGTGCAAATCAACACAGACACAGGGAGAATGTGCAAATTCCAAGCAGACGCAGGGAAAACGTGCAAACTCCACACTGACACGGGGAGAATGTGCAAAGTCAACACAGACACAGGGAAAATGTGCAAAATCCACAGAGACACGGGGTGAATGTGCAAACTCCACACAGACACGGGGAGAATGTGCAAACTCCACACAGACACGGGGAGAATGTGCAAACTGCACACAGACTCGGGTGGAATATGCAAACTCAAAACAGACACGGGGAGATTGTGCAAATTCCACGCAGACACTGGGAGAATGTGCAAACTCAACACAGACACGGGGAGAATGTGCAAACTCCACACAGACACAAGGAGAATTCGGAAACTCCACACAGACACAGGGAGAATGTGCAAACTCCCCGCAGACACAGGCAGAATGTGCAAACACCACACAGACACGGGGAGAATGTGCAAACTCCACACAGACACAGCGAGAATGTGCAAACTCCACACAGACACAGGGAGAATGTGCAAACGCCACGCAGACGCGGGGAGAATGCGCAAACACCACACAGACACAGGGAGAATGTGCAAACTCCATACAGACATTGGGAGAATGTGCAAACTCCACACAGACACAGGGAGAATTTGCAAACTCCACACAGACACGGGGAGAATGTGTAAATTCCACGCAGACGCAGGGAAAACATGCAAACTCCACACAGAAACAGGGAGAATGTGCACATTCCACACAGACACGGGGAGAATGTGCAAACTCCACGCTGACACAGGAGAATGTGCAAACTCCACGCAGACGCAGGTAGCATGTGCAAATCAACACAGACACAGGGAGAATGTGCAAATTCCACGTAGACACGGGAGAATGTGCAAACTCGACACAGACACTGGGAGAATGTGCAAACTCAACACAGACACGGGGAGAATGTGCAAATCAACACAGACACGGGGTGAATGTGCAAACTCCACACAGACATGGGGAGAATGTGGAAACTGCACACAGACTCGGGTGGAATGTGCAAACTCAACACAGACATGGGGAGATTGTGCAAACTCCACACAGACACGGGGAGAATGTGCAAACTCCACACAGACACTGGGAGAATGTACAAACTCCACGCAGATACGGGGAGAATGTGCAACCTCCACACAGACACGGGGAGAATGTGCAAACTCCACACAGACACGGGAGAATGTGCAAACTCCACGCAGACACGGGGAGAATGTGCAAATCAACACAGACACAGGCAGAATGCGCAAACTCCACGCAGACACGGGGAGAATGTGCAAACTCCACATTGACACGGGGAGAATGTGCAAAGTCAACACAGACACAGGGAAAATGTGCAAAATCTGCAGAGACACGGGGTGAATGTGCAAACTCCACACAGACACGGGGAGAATGTGCAAACTCCACACAGACACGGGGAGAATGTGCAAACTGCACACAGACTCGGGTGGAATATGCAAACTCAAAACAGACACGGGGAGAATTTGCAAATTCCACGCAGACACTGGGAGATTGTGCAAACTCAACACAGACACGGGAGAATGTGCAAACTCCACACAGACACAAGGAGAATTCGGAAACTCCACACAGACACAGGGAGAATGTGCAAACTCCCCACAGACACAGGGAGAATGTGCAAACTCCACACAGACACGGGGAGAATGTGCAAACTCCACACAGACACAGCGAGAATGTGCAAACTCCACACAGACACAGCGAGAATGTGCAAACGCCACGCAGACGCGGGGAGAATGTGCAAATCAACACAGACACTGGGAGAATGTGCAAATCAACACAGACACAGGGAGAATGTGCAAATTCCACGCAGACACGGGAGAATGTGCAAACTCCACACAGACACGGGGAGAATGTGCAAACTCCACAAAGACACGGGGAGAATGTGCAAACTCCGCACAGACTCAGGGAGAATGTGCACACTCCCCACAGACACAGGGAGAATATGCAGACTCAACACAGACACGGGAGAATGGGCAAACTCCACGCAGACAAGGGAAGAATGTGCTAATCAACACAGACACGGGGAGAATGTGCAAACTCCACATAGATACGGGGAGAATGTGCAAACTCCACACAGACATGGGGAGAATGTGCAAACTCAACACAGACACGGGAGAATGGGAAAACTCCACGCAGACACGGGAGGAATGTGCAAATCAACACATACACGGGGAGAATGTGCAAATTCCACGCAGACACAGCGAGAATGTGCAAACTCCACATAGACACGGGGAGAATGTGCAAACTCCACACAGACATGGGGAGAATGTGCAAACTCCACACAGCCACGGGGAGAAAGTGCAAACTCCACACAGACACAGGGAGAATGTGCAAACTCCCAACTGACACCGGGAGAATATGCAAACTCCACACAGACAAGGGGAGAATGTGCAATTTCCACACAGCCACAAGGTGAATCCGCAAACTCAACACAGACACGGGGAGAATATAGAAACTCCACACGGACACAGGGAGAACGTGCAAACTGCACACAGACATGGGGAGAATGTGCAAACTCCACGCAGACACGGGACAATGTGCAAACTCCACGCAGACAAGGGGGGGGGAATGTGCAAACTCCACACAGACATGGGGAGAATGTGCAAATTCCACACAGAAATGGGGAGAATGTGCAAACTCCACACAGACACGGGGAGAATGTGCAAACTCCACACAGACATGGGGAGAATGTGCAAACTCCACACAGACAAGGGGAGAATGTGCAATTTCCACACAGCCACAAGGTGAATCCGCAAACTCAACACAGACACGGGGAGAATATAGAAACTCCACACGGACACAGGGAGAACGTGCAAACTGCACACAGATATGGGGAGAATGTGCAAACTCCACGCAGACACGGGGGGAATGTGCAAATCAACACAGACAGAGCGAGAATGTGCAAACTCCACATAGACACAGGGAGAATGTGCAAACTCCACACAGACATGGGGAGAATATGCAAACTCCACATAGACACGGGGAGAATGTGCAAACTCCACGCAGACACAGGAGAATGTGTAAACTCCACGCAGTCGCAGGTAGAATGTGCAAATCAACACAGACACAGGGAGAATGTGCAAATTCCACAAAGACACGGGAGAATGTGCAAACTCGACACAGACACTGGGAGAATGTGCAAACTCCACACAGACACGGGGTGAATGTGCAAACTCCACACAGACACGGGGAGAATGTGGAAACTGCACACAGACTCGGGTGGAATGTGCAAACACAACACAAACACAGGGCGAATATGCAAACTCCACACAGAAACGGGGAGAATGCGCAAACTCCTCACAGACAGGGGGAGAATATGCAATTTCCACACAGCCACAAGGTGAATCCGCAAACTCAACACAGACACGGGGAGAATGTAGAAACTCCACACAGACTCGGGGAGAATGTGCAAACTCCACACAGATATGGGGAGATTGTGCAAACTCCAAACGAACACAGGGAAAATCTGCAACTTCCACACAGACACGGGGGGAGTGTGCAAACTCCACACAGACACAGGGAGAATTTGCAAACTCCACACAGACACGGAGAGAATATGCACATTCCACACAGACATGAGGAGAATGTGCAAACTCGACTCAGACACGGGGAGAATGTGCAAACTTCACGCAGACACGGGGAGAATGTGCAAACTCCACACGGACACAGGGCGAATGGGCAACCTCCACACAGACACGGGGAGAATGTGCAAATACCAGACAGACATGGGGAGAATGTGCAAACTCCACGCAGACACGGGGAGAATGTGCAAATACCAGACAGACATGGGGAGAATGTGCAAACTCCACGCAGACACGGGGAGAATGTGCAAACTCCACACAGACACGGGTAGAATGTGCAAAATCGACACAGACACGGGGAGAATGTGCAAACTGCACACAGACTCAGGTGGAATGTGCAAACTCAACACAGACACGGGGAGAATGTGCAAACTCCACACAGACACAGGGAGAATGTGCAAACCCCACACAGACACTGGGAGAAAGTGCAAACATGACACAGACACGGGGAGAATGTGCAAACTCCACACGGACACGGTGAGAATGTGCAAACTCCACACAGACACGGGGAGAATATGCATACTCAACACAGACACAGGAGATTGTGCAAACTCCACGCAGACACGGGGAGAATGTGCAAATCAACACAGACACAGGGAGAATGTGCAAATTCCACGAAGACACGGGAGAATGTGCAAACTCCACACAGACACTGGGAGAATGTGCAAACTCAACACAGCCACGGGGAGAATGTGCAAACTCCACACAGACACGTGGTGAATGTGCAAACTCCACACAGACATGGGGAGAATGTGCAAACTCCACGCAGACACGGGAAGAATGTGGAAACTGCACACAGACTCGGGTGGAATGTGCAAACTCAACACAGACACGGGGAGAATGTGCAAACTCCACACAGACACGGGGAGAATTTGCAACATCCACACAGACATGGGAGAATGTGCAAACTCCACACAGACACAGGGAGAATGTGCAAACTCCACGCTGACACGGGCGGAATGTCCAAACTCCACACAGACACGGGGAGAATGTGGAAACTCCACGCAGATACGGGGAGGATGTGCAAATTTCACACTGACACGGGGAGAATGTGCAAAGTCAACACAGACGCAGGGAGAATGTGCAAAATCCACAGAGGCACGGGGAGAAGGTGCAAACATCCACACAGACACGGGGAGAATGTGCAAACTCCACACAGACACGGGGAGAATGTGCAAACTGTCCACAGACTCGGGTGGAATATGCAAACTCAAAACAGACATGGTGAGAATGTGCAAACTCCACACAGACACAAGGAGAATTCGGAAACTCCACACAGACACAGGGAGAATGTGCAAACTCCACACAGACACGGGGAGAATGTGCAAACTCCACACAGACACAGCGAGAATGTACAAACTCCACTCAGACACAGGGAGAATGTGCAAACGCCACGCAGACGTGGGGAGAATGTGCACACTCCACACAGACACAGGGAGAATATGCAAACTCCATACAGACACGGGAGAATGTGCAAACTCCACGCAGACACGGGGAGAATGTGTAATTTCCATGCAGACACGGGGAGAATGTGCAAACTCCACACAGACATGGGGAGAATGTGAAAACTCTACACAGACACGGGGAGAATGTGCGAACTCCACACAGATACGGGGAGAATGTGCAAACTGCACACAGACTCGGGTGGAATGTGCAATCTCCACACGGACACAGGGAGAATGTGCAAACTCCACACAGACACGGGGACAATGTGCAAACTCCACACAGACACAGGGAGAATGTGCAAACTGCACACAGACTTGGGTGAAATATGCAAACTCAAAACAGACACGGGGAGAATTTGCAAATTCCACGCAGACACTGGGAGATTGTGCAAACTCAACACAGACACGGGAGAATGTGCAAACTCCACACAGACACAAGGAGAATTCGGAAACTCCACACAGACACAGGGAGAATGTGCAAACTCCCCACAGACACAGGGAGAATGTGCAAACTCCACACAGACACGGGGAGAATGTGCAAACTCCACACAGACACAGCGAGAATGTGCAAACTCCACACAGACACAGCGAGAATGTGCAAACGCCACGCAGACGCGGGGAGAATGTGCAAATCAACACAGACACTGGGAGAAAGTGCAAATCAACACAGACACAGGGAGAATGTGCAAATTCCACGCAGACACGGGAGAATGTGCAAACTCCACACAGACACAGGGAGAATGTGCACACTCCCCACAGACACAGGGAGAATATGCAGACTCAACACAGACACGGGAGAATGGGCAAACTCCAAGCAGACAAGGGAAGAATGTGCTAATCAACACAGACACGGGGAGAATGTGCAAATTCCACGCAGACACAGGGAGAATGTGCAAACTCCACATAGATACGGGGAGAATGTGCAAACTCCACACAGACATGGGGAGAATGTGTAAACTCAACACAGACACGGGAGAATGGGAAAACTCCACGCAGACACGGGAGGAATGTGCAAATCAACACATACACGGGGAGAATGTGCAAATTCCACGCAGGCACAGCGAGAATGTGCAAACTCCACATAGACACGGGGAGAATGTGCAAACTCCACACAGACATGGGGAGAATGTGCAAACTCCACACAGCCACGGGGAGAAAGTGCAAACTCCACACAGACACAGGGAGAATGTGCAAACTCCCAACAGACACCGGGAGAATATGCAAACTCCACACAGACACGGGGAGAATTTGCAAACTCCACGCAGACGCAGGAAGAATGCGCAAACTCCACACAGACACAGGGAGAATGTGCAAACTCCACACAGACATGGGGAGAATGTGCAAACTCCACGCAGACACGGGACAATGTGCAAACTCCACACAGACAAGGGGGGGAATGTGCAAACTCCACACAGACACGGGGAGAATGTGCGAACTCCACACAGACACGGGGAGAATGTGCAAACTGCACACAGACACGGGGAGAATGTGCAAACTCCACGCAGACGCAGGGAGAATGCGCAAACTCCCAACAGACACCAGGAGAATATGCAAACTCCACACAGACACGGTGAGATTGTACAAACTCCACCCAGACACAGGGAGAATGTGCAAACTCTACGCAGACGCAAGAAGAATGCGCAAACTCCACACAGACACAGGGAGAATGTGCAAACTCCACACAGACATGGGGAGAATGTGCAAACTCCACGCAGACACGGGAGAATGTGAAAACTCCACGCAGACACGGGGGGAACGTGCAAATCAACACAGACAGAGGGAGAATGTGCAAACTCCACATAGACACGGGGAGAATGTGCAAACTCCACACAGACATGGGGAGAATGTACAAACTCCACATAGACACTGGGAGAATGTGCAAACTCCACGCAGAAACGGTGGGAACGTGCTAACTGCACACAGACTCGGGTAGAATGTGCAATCTCCACACAGACACAGGGAGAATGTGCAAATTCCACACAGACACGGGGAGAATGTGCAAACTCCCGACAGACACAGGGAGAATGTGCAAACTCCCGACAGACACAGGGAGAATATGCAATCACCACACAGACACGGGGAGATTGTGCAAACTCCACACAGACACAGGGAGAATGTGCAAACTCCACGCAGACGCAGGGAGAATGCGCAAACACCACACAGACACAGGGAGAATGTGCAAACTCCCCACAGACACAGGAGAATGTGCAAACTCCACGCAGACACGGGCAGAATGTGCAAATCAACACAGACACAGGGAGAATGTGCAAATTCCACGCAGACGCAGGGAAAACGTGCAAACTCCACACTGACACGGGGAGAATGTGCAAAGTCAACACAGACACAGGGAAAATGTGCAAAATCCACAGAGACACGGGGTGAATGTGCAAACTCCACACAGACACGGGGAGAATGTGCAAACTCCACACAGACACGGGGAGAATGTGCAAACTGCACACAGACTCGGGTGGAATATGCAAACTCAAAACAGACACGGGGAGATTGTGCAAATTCCACGCAGACACTGGGAGAATGTGCAAACTCAACACAGACACGGGGAGAATGTGCAAACTCCACACAGACACAAGGAGAATTCGGAAACTCCACACAGACACAGGGAGAATGTGCAAACTCCCCACAGACACAGGCAGAATGTGCAAACTCCACACAGACACGGGGAGAATGTGCAAACTCCACACAGACACAGCGAGAATGTGCAACCTCCACACAGACACAGGGAGAATGTGCAAACGCCACGCAGACGCGGGGAGAATGTGCAAACACCACACAGACACAGGGAGAATGTGCAAACTCCATACAGACATGGGGAGAATGTGCAAACTCCACACAGACACAGGGAGAATTTGCAAACTCCACACAGACACGGGGAGAATGTGTAAATTCCACGCAGACGCAGGGAAAACGTGCAAACTCCACACAAAAACAGGGAGAATGTGCACATTCCACACAGACACGGGGAGAATGTGCAAACTCCACGCTGACACAGGAGAATGTGCAAACTCCACGCAGACGCAGGTAGAATGTGCAAATCAACACAGACACAGGGAGAATGTGCAAATTCCACGTAGACACGGGAGAATGTGCAAACTCGACACAGACACTGGGAGAATGTGCAAACTCAACACAGACACGGGGAGAATGTGCAAATCAACACAGACACGGGGTGAATGTGCAAACTCCACACAGACACGGGGAGAATGTGGAAACTGCACACAGACTCGGGTGGAATGTGCAAACTCAACACAGACATGGGGAGATTGTGCAAACTCCACACAGACACGGGGAGAATGTGCAAACTCCACACAGACACTGGGAGAATGTACAAACTCCACGCAGATACGGGGAGAATGTGCAACCTCCACACAGACACGGGGAGAATGTGCAAACTCCACACAGACACGGGAGAATGTGCAAACTCCACGCAGACACGGGGAGAATGTGCAAATCAACACAGACACAGGCAGAATGTGCAAACTCCACGCAGACACGGGGAGAATGTGCAAACTCCACATTGACACGGGGAGAATGTGCAAAGTCAGCACAGACACAGGGAAAATGTGCAAAATCCGCAGAGACACGGGGTGAATGTGCAAACTCCACACAGACACGGGGAGAATGTGCAAACTCCACACAGACACGTGGAGAATGTGCAAACTGCACACAGACTCGGGTGAAATATGCAAACTCAAAACAGACACGGGGAGAATTTGCAAATTCCACGCAGACACTGGGAGATTGTGCAAACTCAACACAGACACGGGAGAATGTGCAAACTCCACACAGACACAAGGAGAATTCGGAAACTCCACACAGACACAGGGAGAATGTGCAAACTCCACACAGACACAGGGAGAATGTGTAAACTCCACACAGACACAGCGAGAATGTGCAAACGCCACGCAGACACGGGAGAATGTGCAAATCAACACAGACACAGGGAGAATGTGCAAATCAACACAGACACAGGGAGAATGTGCAAATTCCACACAGACACGGGAGAATGTGCAAACTCCACACAGACACGGGGAGAATGTGCAAACTCCACAAAGACACGGGGAGAATGTGCAAACTCCGCACAGACTCAGGGAGAATGTGCACACTCCCCACAGACACAGGGAGAATATGCAGACTCAACACAGACACGGGAGAATGGGCAAACTCCACGCAGACAAGGGAAGAATGTGCTAATCAACACAGACACGGGGAGAATGTGCAAATTCCACGCAGACACAGGGAGAATGTGCAAACTCCACATAGATACGGGGAGAATGTGCAAACTCCACACAGACATGGGGAGAATGTGCAAACTCAACACAGACACGGGAGAATGGGAAAACTCCACGCAGACACGGGAGGAATGTGCAAATCAACACATACACGGGGAGAATGTGCAAATTCCACGCAGACACAGCGAGAATGTGCAAACTCCACATAGACACGGGGAGAATGTGCAAACTCCACACAGACATGGGGAGAATGTGCAAACTCCACACAGCCACGGGGAGAAAGTGCAAACTCCACACAGACACAGGGAGAATGTGCAAAATCCCAACAGACACCGGGAGAATATGCAAACTCCACACAGACACGGGGAGATTGTGCAAACTCCACACAGACACAGGGAGAATTTGCAAACTCCACGCAGACGCAGGAAGAATGCGCAAACTCCACACAGACACAGGGAGAATGTGCAAACTCCACACAGACATGGGGAGAATGCGCAAACTCCACGCAGACACGGGACAATGTGCAAAATCCACGCAGACAAGGGGGGGAATGTGCAAACTCCACACAGACACGGGGAGAATGTGCGAACTCCACACAGACACGGGGAGAATGTGCAAACTGCACACAGACACGGGGAGAATGTGCAAACTCCACGCAGACGCAGGGAGAATGCGCAAACACCACACAGACACAGGGAGAATGTGCAAACTCCACGCAGACATGGGGAGAATGTGCAAACTCCACACAGACACGGGGAGAATGTGCAAACTCCACACAGACACAGGGAGAATGTGCATACTCCCAACAGACACCGGGAGAATATGGAAACTCCACACAGACACGGGGAGATTGTGCAAACTCCACACAGACACAGGGAGAATTTGCAAACTCCACGCAGACGCAGGAAGAATGCGCAAACTCCACACAGACACAGGGAGAATGTGCAAACTCCACACAGACATGGGGAGAATGTGCAAACTCCACGCAGACACGGGACAATGTGCAAACCCCACGCAGACAAGGGGGGGAATGTGCAAACTCCACACAGACACGGGGAGAATGTGCGAACTCCCCACAGACACAGGGAGAATGTGCAAACTCCACGCAGACGCAGGGAGAAAGGGCAAACACCACACAGACAAGGGGGGGAATGTGCAAACTCCACACAGACATGGGGAGAATGTGCAAACTGCACACAGACACAGGGAGAATGTGCAAACTCCATGCAGACGCAGGGAGAATGCGCAAACACCACGCAGACACAGGGAGAATGTGCAAACTCCACGCAGACATGGGGAGAATGTGCAAACTCCACGCAGACATGGGGAGAATGTGCAAATTCCACGCAGACACAGGGAGAAAGTGCAAACTCCACATAGATACGGGGAGAATGTGCAAACTCCACACAGACACGGGGAGAAAGTGCAAACTCCACACAGACACAGGGAGAATGTGCAAACTCCCAACAGACACCGGGAGAATATGCAAACTCCACACAGACACGGGGAGATTGTGCAAACTCCACACAGACACAGGGAGAATTTGCAAACTTCACGCAGACGCAGGAAGAATGCGCAAACTCCACACAGACACAGGGAGAATGTGCAAACTCAACACAGACACGGGGAGAATGGGAAAACTCCACGCAGACACGGGAGGAATGTGCAAATCAACACATACACGGGGAGAATGTGCAAATTCCACGCAGACACAGCGAGAATGTGCAAACTCCACATAGACACGGGGAGAATGTGCAAACTCCACACAGACACGGGGAGAAAGTGCAAACTCCACACAGACACAGGGAGAATGTGCAAACTCCCAACAGACACCGGGAGAATATGCAAACTCCACACAGACACGGGGAGATTGTGCAAACTCCACACAGACACAGGGAGAATTTGTAAACTCCACGCAGACGCAGGAAGAATGCGCAAACTCCACACAGACACAGGGAGAATGTGCAAACTCCACACAGACATGGGGAGAATGTGCAAACTCCACGCAGACACGGGACAATGTGCAAACTCCACGCAGACAAGGGGGGGAATGTGCAAACTCCACACAGACACGGGGAGAAAGTGCGAACTCCACACAGACACGGGGAGAATGTGCAAACTGCACACAGACACGGGGAGAATGTGCAAACTCCACGCAGACGCAGGGAGAATGCGCAAACACCACACAGACACAGGGAGAATGTGCAAACTCCGCGCAGACATGGGGAGAATGTGCAAACTCCACACAGACACGGGGAGAATGTGCAAACTCCACACAGACACGGGGAGAATTTGCAAACTCCACGCAGACGCAGGAAGAATGCGCAAACTCCACACAGACACAGGGAGAATGTGCAAACTCCACACAGACATGGGGAGAATGTGCAAACTCCACGCAGACACGGGACAATGTGCAAACTCCACACAGACAAGGGGGGGAATGTGCAAACTCCACACAGACACGGGGAGAATGTGCGAACTCCACACAGACACGGGGAGAATGTGCAAACTGCACACAGACACGGGGAGAATGTGCAAACTCCACGCAGACGCAGGGAGAATGCGCAAACTCCCAACAGACACCAGGAGAATATGCAAACTCCACACAGACACGGTGAGATTGTACAAACTCCACCCAGACACAGGGAGAATGTGCAAACTCTACGCAGACGCAAGAAGAATGCGCAAACTCCACACAGACACAGGGAGAATGTGCAAACTCCACACAGACATGGGGAGAATGTGCAAACTCCACGCAGACACGGGAGAATGTGAAAACTCCACGCAGACACGGGGGGAACGTGCAAATCAACACAGACAGAGGGAGAATGTGCAAACTCCACATAGACACGGGGAGAATGTGCAAACTCCACACAGACATGGGGAGAATGTACAAACTCCACATAGACACTGGGAGAATGTGCAAACTCCACGCAGAAACGGTGGGAACGTGCTAACTGCACACAGACTCGGGTAGAATGTGCAATCTCCACACAGACACAGGGAGAATGTGCAAATTCCACACAGACACGGGGAGAATGTGCAAACTCCCGACAGACACAGGGAGAATGTGCAAACTCCCGACAGACACAGGGAGAATATGCAATCACCACACAGACACGGGGAGATTGTGCAAACTCCACACAGACACAGGGAGAATGTGCAAACTCCACGCAGACGCAGGGAGAATGCGCAAACACCACACAGACACAGGGAGAATGTGCAAACTCCCCACAGACACAGGAGAATGTGCAAACTCCACGCAGACACGGGCAGAATGTGCAAATCAACACAGACACAGGGAGAATGTGCAAATTCCACGCAGACGCAGGGAAAACGTGCAAACTCCACACTGACACGGGGAGAATGTGCAAAGTCAACACAGACACAGGGAAAATGTGCAAAATCCACAGAGACACGGGGTGAATGTGCAAACTCCACACAGACACGGGGAGAATGTGCAAACTCCACACAGACACGGGGAGAATGTGCAAACTGCACACAGACTCGGGTGGAATATGCAAACTCAAAACAGACACGGGGAGATTGTGCAAATTCCACGCAGACACTGGGAGAATGTGCAAACTCAACACAGACACGGGGAGAATGTGCAAACTCCACACAGACACAAGGAGAATTCGGAAACTCCACACAGACACAGGGAGAATGTGCAAACTCCCCACAGACACAGGCAGAATGTGCAAACTCCACACAGACACGGGGAGAATGTGCAAACTCCACACAGACACAGCGAGAATGTGCAACCTCCACACAGACACAGGGAGAATGTGCAAACGCCACGCAGACGCGGGGAGAATGTGCAAACACCACACAGACACAGGGAGAATGTGCAAACTCCATACAGACATGGGGAGAATGTGCAAACTCCACACAGACACAGGGAGAATTTGCAAACTCCACACAGACACGGGGAGAATGTGTAAATTCCACGCAGACGCAGGGAAAACGTGCAAACTCCACACAAAAACAGGGAGAATGTGCACATTCCACACAGACACGGGGAGAATGTGCAAACTCCACGCTGACACAGGAGAATGTGCAAACTCCACGCAGACGCAGGTAGAATGTGCAAATCAACACAGACACAGGGAGAATGTGCAAATTCCACGTAGACACGGGAGAATGTGCAAACTCGACACAGACACTGGGAGAATGTGCAAACTCAACACAGACACGGGGAGAATGTGCAAATCAACACAGACACGGGGTGAATGTGCAAACTCCACACAGACACGGGGAGAATGTGGAAACTGCACACAGACTCGGGTGGAATGTGCAAACTCAACACAGACATGGGGAGATTGTGCAAACTCCACACAGACACGGGGAGAATGTGCAAACTCCACACAGACACTGGGAGAATGTACAAACTCCACGCAGATACGGGGAGAATGTGCAACCTCCACACAGACACGGGGAGAATGTGCAAACTCCACACAGACACGGGAGAATGTGCAAACTCCACGCAGACACGGGGAGAATGTGCAAATCAACACAGACACAGGCAGAATGTGCAAACTCCACGCAGACACGGGGAGAATGTGCAAACTCCACATTGACACGGGGAGAATGTGCAAAGTCAGCACAGACACAGGGAAAATGTGCAAAATCCGCAGAGACACGGGGTGAATGTGCAAACTCCACACAGACACGGGGAGAATGTGCAAACTCCACACAGACACGTGGAGAATGTGCAAACTGCACACAGACTCGGGTGAAATATGCAAACTCAAAACAGACACGGGGAGAATTTGCAAATTCCACGCAGACACTGGGAGATTGTGCAAACTCAACACAGACACGGGAGAATGTGCAAACTCCACACAGACACAAGGAGAATTCGGAAACTCCACACAGACACAGGGAGAATGTGCAAACTCCACACAGACACAGGGAGAATGTGTAAACTCCACACAGACACAGCGAGAATGTGCAAACGCCACGCAGACACGGGAGAATGTGCAAATCAACACAGACACAGGGAGAATGTGCAAATCAACACAGACACAGGGAGAATGTGCAAATTCCACACAGACACGGGAGAATGTGCAAACTCCACACAGACACGGGGAGAATGTGCAAACTCCACAAAGACACGGGGAGAATGTGCAAACTCCGCACAGACTCAGGGAGAATGTGCACACTCCCCACAGACACAGGGAGAATATGCAGACTCAACACAGACACGGGAGAATGGGCAAACTCCACGCAGACAAGGGAAGAATGTGCTAATCAACACAGACACGGGGAGAATGTGCAAATTCCACGCAGACACAGGGAGAATGTGCAAACTCCACATAGATACGGGGAGAATGTGCAAACTCCACACAGACATGGGGAGAATGTGCAAACTCAACACAGACACGGGAGAATGGGAAAACTCCACGCAGACACGGGAGGAATGTGCAAATCAACACATACACGGGGAGAATGTGCAAATTCCACGCAGACACAGCGAGAATGTGCAAACTCCACATAGACACGGGGAGAATGTGCAAACTCCACACAGACATGGGGAGAATGTGCAAACTCCACACAGCCACGGGGAGAAAGTGCAAACTCCACACAGACACAGGGAGAATGTGCAAAATCCCAACAGACACCGGGAGAATATGCAAACTCCACACAGACACGGGGAGATTGTGCAAACTCCACACAGACACAGGGAGAATTTGCAAACTCCACGCAGACGCAGGAAGAATGCGCAAACTCCACACAGACACAGGGAGAATGTGCAAACTCCACACAGACATGGGGAGAATGCGCAAACTCCACGCAGACACGGGACAATGTGCAAAATCCACGCAGACAAGGGGGGGAATGTGCAAACTCCACACAGACACGGGGAGAATGTGCGAACTCCACACAGACACGGGGAGAATGTGCAAACTGCACACAGACACGGGGAGAATGTGCAAACTCCACGCAGACGCAGGGAGAATGCGCAAACACCACACAGACACAGGGAGAATGTGCAAACTCCACGCAGACATGGGGAGAATGTGCAAACTCCACACAGACACGGGGAGAATGTGCAAACTCCACACAGACACAGGGAGAATGTGCATACTCCCAACAGACACCGGGAGAATATGGAAACTCCACACAGACACGGGGAGATTGTGCAAACTCCACACAGACACAGGGAGAATTTGCAAACTCCACGCAGACGCAGGAAGAATGCGCAAACTCCACACAGACACAGGGAGAATGTGCAAACTCCACACAGACATGGGGAGAATGTGCAAACTCCACGCAGACACGGGACAATGTGCAAACCCCACGCAGACAAGGGGGGGAATGTGCAAACTCCACACAGACACGGGGAGAATGTGCGAACTCCCCACAGACACAGGGAGAATGTGCAAACTCCACGCAGACGCAGGGAGAAAGGGCAAACACCACACAGACAAGGGGGGGAATGTGCAAACTCCACACAGACATGGGGAGAATGTGCAAACTGCACACAGACACAGGGAGAATGTGCAAACTCCATGCAGACGCAGGGAGAATGCGCAAACACCACGCAGACACAGGGAGAATGTGCAAACTCCACGCAGACATGGGGAGAATGTGCAAACTCCACGCAGACATGGGGAGAATGTGCAAATTCCACGCAGACACAGGGAGAAAGTGCAAACTCCACATAGATACGGGGAGAATGTGCAAACTCCACACAGACACGGGGAGAAAGTGCAAACTCCACACAGACACAGGGAGAATGTGCAAACTCCCAACAGACACCGGGAGAATATGCAAACTCCACACAGACACGAGGAGATTGTGCAAACTCCACACAGACACAGGGAGAATTTGCAAACTTCACGCAGACGCAGGAAGAATGCGCAAACTCCACACAGACACAGGGAGAATGTGCAAACTCAACACAGACACGGGGAGAATGGGAAAACTCCACGCAGACACGGGAGGAATGTGCAAATCAACACATACACGGGGAGAATGTGCAAATTCCACGCAGACACAGCGAGAATGTGCAAACTCCACATAGACACGGGGAGAATGTGCAAACTCCACACAGACACGGGGAGAAAGTGCAAACTCCACACAGACACAGGGAGAATGTGCAAACTCCCAACAGACACCGGGAGAATATGCAAACTCCACACAGACACGGGGAGATTGTGCAAATCAACACATACACGGGGAGAATGTGCAAATTCCACGCAGACACAGCGAGAATGTGCAAACTCCACATAGACACGGGGAGAATGTGCAAACTCCACACAGACACGGGGAGAAAGTGCAAACTCCACACAGACACAGGGAGAATGTGCAAACTCCCAACAGACACCGGGAGAATATGCAAACTCCACACAGACACGGGGAGATTGTGCAAACTCCACACAGACACAGGGAGAATTTGTAAACTCCACGCAGACGCAGGAAGAATGCGCAAACTCCACACAGACACAGGGAGAATGTGCAAACTCCACACAGACATGGGGAGAATGTGCAAACTCCACGCAGACACGGGACAATGTGCAAACTCCACGCAGACAAGGGGGGGAATGTGCAAACTCCACACAGACACGGGGAGAAAGTGCGAACTCCACACAGACACGGGGAGAATGTGCAAACTGCACACAGACACGGGGAGAATGTGCAAACTCCACGCAGACGCAGGGAGAATGCGCAAACACCACACAGACACAGGGAGAATGTGCAAACTCCGCGCAGACATGGGGAGAATGTGCAAACTCCACACAGACACGGGGAGAATGTGCAAACTCCACACAGACACACGGAGAATGTGCAAAAACCACACAGACACGGGGAGAATGTGCGAACTCCACACAGACACAGGCAGAATGTGTAAACTCCACACAGACATGGGGAGAATGTGCAAACTTCACACAGACACGGGAGAATGTGCAATTTCCATGCAGACACGGGGGGAATGTGCAAACTCCACACAGACACGGGGAGAATGTGCGAACTCCACACAGACACGGGGAGAATGTGCAAATTGCTCACAGACACAGGGAGAATGTGCAAACTCCACGCAGACGCAGGGAGAATGCGCAAACACCACACAGACACAGGGAGAATGTGCAAACTCCACACAGACATGGGGAGAATGTGCAAACTCCACGCAGACACGGGAGAATGTGCAAACTCCACGCAGACACGGGGAGAATGTGCGAACTCCACACAGACACAGGGAGAATGTGCAAAGTGCACTCAGACACGGGGAGAATGTGCAAACTCCACTCAGACGCAGGGAGAATGCGCAAACACCACACAGACACAGGGAGATTGCGCAAACTCCACACAGACATGGGGAGAATGTGCAAACTCCCGACAGACACGGGGAGAATGTGCAAACTCCACACAGACACAGCGAGAAGTGCAAACTCCACACAGACACAGGGAGAATGTGCAAATGCCACGCAGACGCGGGGAGAATGTGCAAATCAGCACAGACACAGGGAGAATGTGCAAATCAACATAGACACAGCGAGAATGTGCAAATTCCACGCAGACACGGGAGAATGTGCAAACTCCACACAGACACGGGGAGAATGTGCAAACTCCACACAGATACGCGGAGAATGTGCAAACTCCACACAGACACAGGGAGAATGTGCAAACTCCACACAGGCACAGGGAGAATGTGCACACTCCCCACAGACACAGGGAGAATATGCAAACTGAACACAGACACGGGAGAATGTGCAAACTGCACGCAGACACGGGAAGAATGTGCAAATCAACACAGACACGGGGAGAATGTGCAAATTCCATGCAGACACGGGGAGAATGTGCAAACTCAACACAGACAGAGGGAGAATGTGCCAACTCCACATAGACACGGGGAGAATGTGCAAACTCCACACAGACATGGGGAGAATGTGCAAACTCCACACAGACACGGGGAGAATGTGTGAACTCCACACAGACACGGGGAGAATGTGCAAACTGCACACAGACTCGGGTGGAATGTGCAATCTCCACACAGACACAGGGAGAATGTGCAAACTCCACACAGACACGGGGAGATTGTGCAAACTCCACACAGACACAAGGAGAAAGTGCAAACTCCACGCAGACGCAGGAAGAATGCGCAAACTCCACACAGACATGGGGGAATGTGCAAACTCCACACAGACATGGGGAGAATGTGCGAACTCCACACAGACACGGGGAGAATGTGCAAACTGCACACAGACACGGGGAGAATTTGCAAACTCCACGCAGACGCATGGAGAATGCGCAAACACCACACAGACACAGGGAGAATGTGCAAACTCCACACAGACATGGGGAGAATGTGCAAACTCCACGCAGACACGGGAGAATGTGCAAACCCCACGCCGACACGGGGAGAATGTGCGAACTCCACACAGACACGGGGAGAATGTGCAAACTGCACTCAGACACGGGGAGAATGTGCAAACTCCACGCAGACGCAGGGAGAATGCGCAAACACCACACAGACACAGGGAGAATGTGCAAACTCCACACAGACATGGGGAGAATGTGCGAACTCCACATAGACACGGGGAGAATGTGCAAACTGCACTCAAACACGGGGAGAATGTGCAAACTCCACGCAGACGCAGGGAGAATGCGGAAACACCACACAGACACAGGGAGAATGTGCAAACTCTACACAGACATGGGGAGAATGTGCAAACTCCCGACAGACACAGGGAGAATATGCAAACTCCACACAGACACGGGGAGATTGTGCAAACTCCACCCAGACACAGGGAGAATGTGCAAACTCCACGCAGACACAGGGAGAATGTGCAAACTCCACACAGACAAGGGGAGAATGTGCAAAATCCACACAGACGCAGGTAGAATGTGCAAACTCCACACAGACACAGGGAGAATGCGCAAGCTCCACGCAGACACGGGCAGAATGTGCAAACACCACACAGACACGGGGAGAATGTGCAAACTCCACACAGACTCGTGTGGAATGTGCAAACTCAACACAGACACGGGCAGAATGTGCAAACTCCACACAGACGCGGGTAGAATGTGCAAACCACACACAGACACAGTGACAATGTGCAAACTCCACACAGATACGGGGAGAATGTGCAAACTCCACACAGACACAGGGAGAATGTGCAAACTCCCGCAGACACAGGGAGAATGTGCAATTCCACATAGACACGGGGAGAATGTGCAAACGCCACACAGACATAGGGAGAATGTGCAAACTCCACATAGACACGGGGAGAATGTGCAAACTCCACGCAGACACCGGGAGATGTGCAAACTCCACACAGACACGGGGAGAATGTGCAAACTCCACACAGACACAGGGAGAATGTGCAAACACCACACAGACACGGGGAGATTGTGCAGACTCCACACAGACACAAGGAGAATGTGCAAACTCCACGCAGACGCAGGAAGAATGCGCAAACTCCACACAGACACAGGGAGAATGTGCAAACTCCACACAGACATGGGGAGAATGTGCAAACTCCACGCAGACACGGGAGAATGTGCAAACTCCATGCAGACACGGGGAGAATGTGCGAACTCCCCGCAGACACAGGGAGAATGTGCAAACTCCACACAGACACGGGGAGAATGTGCGAACTCCCCGCAGACACAGGGAGAATGTGCAAACTCCACGCAGACGCAGGGAGAATGCGCAAACACAACACAGACACAGGGAGAATGCGCAAACCCCACACAGACATGGGGAGAATGTGCAAACTCCACGCAGACACGGGAGAATGTGCAAACTCCACGCAGACACGGGGAGAATATGCGATCTCCACACAGACACGGGGAGAATGTGCAAACTGCACTCAGACACGGGGAGAATGTGCATAATCCACTCAGACGCAGGGAGAATGTGCAAATACCACACAGACACAGGGAGAATGTGCAAACTCCACACAGACATGGGGAGAATGTGCAAACTCCCGACAGACACGGGGAGAATGTGCAAACTCCACACAGACACAGGGAGAATGTGCAAACTCCCCGCAGACACAGGGAGAATATGCAATTCCACATAGACACGGGGAGAATGTGCAAACGCCACACAGACATGGGGAGAATGTGCAAACTCCACATAGACACGGGGAGAATGTGCAAACTCCACGCAGACACGGGGAGATGTGCAAACTGCACACAGACTCGGGTGGAATGTCCAATCTCCACACAGACACAGGGAGAATGTGCAAACTCCACAAAGACACGGGGAGAATGTGCAAACTCCACACAGACACGGGGGGAATGTGCAAACTCCACACAGACACGGGGAGAATGTGCGAACTCCACACAGACACGGGGAGAATGTGCAAACTGCACACAGACACAGGGAGAATGTGCAAACTCCACGCAGACGCAGGGAGAATGCGCAAACACAACACAGACACAGGGAGAATGTGCAAACTCCACACAGACATGGGGAGAATGTGCAAACTCCACGCAGACACGGGAGAATGTGCAAACTCCACGCAGACACGGGGAGAATGTGCGATCTCCACACAGACACGGGGAGAATGTGCAAACTGCACTCAGACACGGGGAGAATGTGCAAACTCCACTCAGACGCAGGGAAATTCGCAAACACCACACAGACACAGGGAGAATGTGCAAACTCCACACAGACATGGGGAGAATGTGCAAACTCCCGACAGACACGGGGAGAATGTGCAAACGCCACACAGACACAGTGAGAATGTGCAAACGCCACGCAGAGGCGGGGAGAATATGCAAACCAACACAGACACAGGGAGAATGTGCAAATCAACATAGACACAGCAAGAATGTGCAAACTCCACACAGACACAGGTAGAATGTGCAAACTCCACGCAGACGCAGGGAGAATGCGCAAATACCACACAGACACAGCGAGAATGTGCAAATCAACACAGACTCAGGGAGAATGTGCAAATCAACGCAGACACAGCGAGAATGTGCAAATTCCATGCAGACACGTGAGAATGTGCAAACTCCACACAGACACGGGGAGAATGTGCAAACTCCACACAGACACAGGGCGAATGTGCAAACTCCACACAGACACAGGGAGAATGTGCAAACTCCACACAGGCACAGGGACAATGTGCACACTCCCCACAGACACAGGGAGAATATGCAAACTCAACACAGACACGGCAGAATGTGCAAACTCCACGCAGACACGGGGAGAATGTGTTAATTCCATGCAGACACGGGGAGAATGTGCAAACTCAACACAGACAGAGGGAGAATGTGCAAACTCCACATAGACACGGGGAGAATGTGCAAACTCCACACAGACATGGGGAGAATGTGCAAACTCCACACAGACACGGGGAGAATGTGTGAACTCCACACAGACACGGGGAGAATGTGCAAACTACACACAGACACGGGTGGAATGTGCAATCTCCACACAGACACAGGGAGAATGTGCAAACTCCACACAGACACGGGGAGATTGTGCAAACTCCACACAGACACAAGGAGAATGTGCAAACTCCACGCAGACGCAGGAAGAATGCGCAAACTCCACACAGACACAGGGAGAATGTGCAAACTCCACACAGACATGGGGAGAATGTGCAAACTCCACGCAGACACGGGAGAATGTGCAAACCCCACACAGACACGGGGAGAATGTGCGAACTCCACACAGACACGGGGAGAATGTGCAAACTGCACACAGACACGGGGAGAATTTGCAAACTCCACGCAGACGCAGGGAGAATGCGCAAACACCACACAGACACGGGGAGATTGTGCAAACTCCACACAGACACGGGATAATGTGCAAACTCCACGCAGACACGGGGAGAATGTGCGAACTCCACACAGACACGGGGAGAATGTGCAAACTGCACTCAGACACGGGGAGAATGTGCAAACTCCACACAGACACGGGGAGAATGTGCAAACTGCACTCACACACGGGGAGAATGTGCAAACTCCACACAGACACGGGGAGATTGTTTAAACTCCACACAGACACAGGGAGAATGTGCAAACTCCACGCAGACGCAGGGAGAATGCGCAAACACCACACAGACACAGCGAGAATGTGCAAATCAACACAGACTCAGGGAGAATGTGCAAATCAACACAGACACAGCGAGAATGTGCAAATTCCACGCAGACACGTGAGAATGTGCAAACTCCAGACAGACACGGGGAGAATGTGCAAACTCCACACAGACACGGGGAGAATGTGCAAACTCCACACAGACACAGGGAGAATGTGCAAACTCCACACAGGCACAGGGAGAATGTGCACACTCCCCACAGACACAGGGAGAATATGCAAACTCAACACAGACACGGCAGAATGTGCAAACTCCACGCAGACACGGGGAGAATGTGTTAATTCCATGCAGACACGGGGAGAATGTGCAAACTCAACACAGACAGAGGGAGAATGTGCAAATTCCACATAGACACGGGGAGAATGTGCAAACTCCACACAGACATGGGGAGAATGTGCAAACTCCACACAGACACGGGGAGAATGTGTGAACTCCACACAGACACGGGGAGAATGTGCAAACTGCACACAGACACGGGTGGAATGTGCAATCTCCACACAGACACAGGGAGATTGTGCAAACTCCACACAGACACAAGGAGAATGTGCAAACTCCACGCAGCCGCAGGGAGAATGCGCAAACACCACACAGACACAGGGAGAATGTGCAAACTCCACACAGACATGGGGAGAATGTGCAAACTCCACGCAGACACGGGAGAATGTGCAAACCCCACACAGACACGGGGAGAATGTGCGAACTCCACACAGACACGGGGAGAATGTGCAAACTGCACTCAGACACGGGGAGAATGTGCAAACTCCACGCAGACGCAGGGAGAATGCGCTAACGCCACACAGACACAGGGAGAATGTGCAAACTCCACACAGACATGGGGAGAATGTGCAAACTCCCGACAGACAGAGGGAGAATATGCAAACTCCACACAGACACGGGGAGATTGTGCAAACTCCACACAGACACAGGGAGAATGTGCAAACTCCACGCAGACGCAGGGAGAATGCGCAAACACCACACAGACACAGCAAGAATGTGCAAACTCCACACCGACACAGGGAGAATTTGCAAAATCAACACAGACACAGGGAGAACGTGCAAACTCCAGGCAGACACAGGGAGAATGTGCAAACTCCACGCAGACGCAGGTAGAATGTGCAAACTCCACACAGACACAGGGAGAATGTGCAAACTCTACACAGACACGGGCAGAATGTGCAAACTCTACACAGACACGGGGAGAATGTGCAAACCCCACACAGACAGAGGGAGAATGTGCAAACTCCACACAGACACGGGGAGAATGTGCAAACCCCACACAGACAGAGGGAGAATGTGCAAACTCCACACAGACATGGGGAGAATGTGCAAACTCCACACAGACTCGTGTGGAATGTGCAAACTCAACACAGACACGTGGAGAATGTGCAAACCCCACACAGACACAGTGAGAATGTGCAAACTCCACACTGATACGGGGAGAATGTGCAAACTCCACACAGACACAGGGAGAATGTGCAATTCCACATAGACACGGGGAGAATGTGCAAACGCCACACAGACACGGGGAGAATGTGCAAACTCCACACAGACACGGGGAGATGTGCAAACTGCACACAGACTCGGGTGGAATGTCCAATCTCCACACAGACATGGGGAGAATGTGCAAACTCCACACAGACACGGGGAGATGTGCAAACTGCACACAGACTCGGGTGGAATGTCCAATCTCCACACAGACACAGGGAGAATGTGCAAACTCCACACAGACACAGGGAGAATGTGCAAACTCCCGACAGACACAGGTAGAATATGCAAACTCCACACAGACACAGGGAGAATGTGCAAACTCCACACAGACACAGGGAGAATGTGCAAACTCCACGCAGACGCAGGGAGAATGTGCAAACTCCACGCAGACATGGGGAGAATATGCAAATCAACACAGACACGGGGAGAATGTGCAAATTCCACGCAAACTCTGGGAGAATGTGCAAACTCAACACAGACAGAGGGAGAATGTACAAACTCCACATAGACACGGGGAGAATGTGCAAACTCCACACAGACATGGGGAGAATGTGCAAACTCCACACAGACACGGGGAGACTGTGCGAACTCCACACAGACACGGGGAGAATGTGCAAACTGCACACAGACTCGGGTGGAATGTGCAATCTCCACACAGACACAGGGAGAATGTGCAAACTCCACGCAGACGCAGGGAGAATGCGCAAACTCCACACAGACACAGGGAGAATGTGCAAACTCCACACAGACATGGGGAGAATGTGCAAACTCCACACAGACACAGGGAGAATGTGCAAACTCCACACAGACACAGGGAGAATGTGCAAACTCCACGCCGACGCAGGGAGAATGTGCAAACTCCACATAGACACGGGGAGAATGTGCAAACTCCACACAGAGATGGGGAGAATGTGCAAACTCCACACAGACACGGGGAGAATGTGTGAACTCCACACAGACACGGGGAGAATGTGCAAACTGCACACAGACACGGGTGGAATGTGCAATCTCCACACAGACACGGGTGGAATGTGCAAACTCCACACAGACACGGGGAGATTGTGCAAACTCCACACAGACACAAGGAGAATGTGCAAACTCCACGCAGCCGCAGGGAGAATGCGCAAACACCACACAGACACAGGGAGAATGTGCAAACTCCACACAGACATGGGGAGAATGTGCAAACTCCACGCAGACACGGGAGAATGTGCAAACCCCACACAGACACGGGGAGAATGTGCGAACTCCACACAGACACGGGGAGAATGTGCAAACTGCACTCAGACACGGGGAGAATGTGCAAACTCCACGCAGACGCAGGGAGAATGCGCTAACGCCACACAGACACAGGGAGAATGTGCAAACTCCACACAGACATGGGGAGAATGTGCAAACTCCCGACAGACAGAGGGAGAATATGCAAACTCCACACAGACACGGGGAGATTGTGCAAACTCCACACAGACACAGGGAGAATGTGCAAACTCCACGCAGACGCAGGGAGAATGCGCAAACACCACACAGACACAGCAAGAATGTGCAAACTCCACACCGACACAGGGAGAATTTGCAAAATCAACACAGACACAGGGAGAACGTGCAAACTCCAGGCAGACACAGGGAGAATGTGCAAACTCCACGCAGACGCAGGTAGAATGTGCAAACTCCACACAGACACAGGGAGAATGTGCAAACTCTACACAGACACGGGCAGAATGTGCAAACTCTACACAGACACGGGGAGAATGTGCAAACCCCACACAGACAGAGGGAGAATGTGCAAACTCCACACAGACACGGGGAGAATGTGCAAACCCCACACAGACAGAGGGAGAATGTGCAAACTCCACACAGACATGGGGAGAATGTGCAAACTCCACACAGACTCGTGTGGAATGTGCAAACTCAACACAGACACGTGGAGAATGTGCAAACCCCACACAGACACAGTGAGAATGTGCAAACTCCACACTGATACGGGGAGAATGTGCAAACTCCACACAGACACAGGGAGAATGTGCAATTCCACATAGACACGGGGAGAATGTGCAAACGCCACACAGACACGGGGAGAATGTGCAAACTCCACACAGACACGGGGAGATGTGCAAACTGCACACAGACTCGGGTGGAATGTCCAATCTCCACACAGACATGGGGAGAATGTGCAAACTCCACACAGACACGGGGAGATGTGCAAACTGCACACAGACTCGGGTGGAATGTCCAATCTCCACACAGACACAGGGAGAATGTGCAAACTCCACACAGACACAGGGAGAATGTGCAAACTCCCGACAGACACAGGTAGAATATGCAAACTCCACACAGACACAGGGAGAATGTGCAAACTCCACACAGACACAGGGAGAATGTGCAAACTCCACGCAGACGCAGGGAGAATGTGCAAACTCCACGCAGACATGGGGAGAATATGCAAATCAACACAGACACGGGGAGAATGTGCAAATTCCACGCAAACACTGGGAGAATGTGCAAACTCAACACAGACAGAGGGAGAATGTACAAACTCCACATAGACACGGGGAGAATGTGCAAACTCCACACAGACATGGGGAGAATGTGCAAACTCCACACAGACACGGGGAGACTGTGCGAACTCCACACAGACACGGGGAGAATGTGCAAACTGCACACAGACTCGGGTGGAATGTGCAATCTCCACACAGACACAGGGAGAATGTGCAAACTCCACGCAGACGCAGGGAGAATGCGCAAACTCCACACAGACACAGGGAGAATGTGCAAACTCCACACAGACATGGGGAGAATGTGCAAACTCCACACAGACACAGGGAGAATGTGCAAACTCCACACAGACACGGGGAGAATGTGCAAACTCCACGCATTCGCAGGGAGAATGTGAAAACTCCACACAGACACAGGGAGAATGTGCAAACTCCACACAGACACGGGAAGAATGTGCAAACTCCACACAGACACGGGGAGATTGTGCAAACTCCACACAGACACAGGGAGAATGTGCAAACTCCACGCCGACGCAGGGAGAATGTGCAAACTCCACACAGACACGGGGAGAATGAGCAAACTCCACACAGACATGTGGAGAATGTGCAAACCCCACACAGACACAGGGAGGGTGTGCAAACTCCACACAGACACAGGGAGAAGGTGCAAACCCCACACAGACACAGGGAGAGTGAGCAAACTCCACACAGACACAGGAAGAATGTGCAAACCCCACACAAACATGGGGAGAATGTTTAAACTCCACACAGACACAGGGAGAATGTGCAAACTCCACACAGACACAGGGCGAATGTGCAAACTCCAAACAGACACAGGGAGAATATGCAAACTAACCACAGCCACAGGGAGAATGCGCAAACTCCGCACAGACAGTTGCTTGTGGATGGGATTGAACCAGGGTCACTAGCATGGTGAGGCATTGGTGCTAACCACTGAGAAACCATGCCACCCCACTCTCTTTCTCTCTCTCTCTCTCTCTCTCTCTCCCTTCCATGTCACCTTCTACTGTTCTTGCTAAAGCATCTCGCTAACAATGTCGGAACTCAAGAGGTGGGAGTGGAACTGACGAGTTGAAACCCTTGAGCCTGCTCCACCATTTAATATGATGAAAACTAATCTCAACTCAGCTTCAACCCCACTTTCCTTCTCACTCTCCATATCCCTTCAACTCATTGCTAATTAAAAATCTGTCTATCTCCTCCTTAACTTTCATCAATCTCCTGGTATCCACCACCCTCTGGGCTAATCAATTCACAACACTTCCTCCTCATTACTCTTTTAAATTGGATACCTCTTAGTTTCAATTTTATATCATTCTCCCATGGGAATTGGGCATCGCTGTCTGGGCCCAGCAGTCACTGCCCGTCCCTAGTTGCCCCCTTCTGAAGATGGTGGTGAGCTGCCTTCTTGAATCACTGCTGCCCACCTGCTGTGGGGAGGGAACTCCAGGATTTTGACCAGTGACAGTGAAGGAACAGCGATATATCTTCACAGTGTTGGAATGGGCCATTCAGCCCAACAGGTCTACACCAACCCTTCTAACAGCATCCTACCTAGACCCGTGGTGGCTCAGTGGTTAGCACTGCTGCCTCACAACACCAGGGACCCAGGTTCAATTCCAGCCGTGAGCGACTGTCTGTATAGTTTGCACATTCTCTCTGTGTCTACGTGATTTCCTCCAGGTGCTCAGGTTTCCTCCCACAGTCCAAATATGTGCAGGTCAGGTTAATTGGCCATTCTAAATTGCCCATAGTGTTAGGTGCATTAGTCAGAGGGAAATGGGTCTGGCTGGGTTACTCTTTGGAGGGTCGGTGTGGACTTGTTGGGCCAAGTACATTCAAGTCGTCATTGGACAAGCATATGGACGGACATGGAATAGTGTAGGTTAGATGGGCTTCAGATTGGTCTGACAGGTCGGCGCAACATTGAGGGCTGAAGAGCCTGTACTGTGTTGTAATGTTCTATCTTGCAGATAGTACACACTACTGCTACTGAGCATCGGTGGTGGAGGAAGTGGATGCTTGCGGATGTGGTGCCAAACAAGCGAGGGCTGCTTTGTCCTGGATGGTGTCAAGCTTCTTGAGTGTTGTTGGAGCTGCACCCATCCAGGCAAGTGGGGAGTATTCCATCACACTCCTGACTTGCACTTTGTAGGTGGTGGACAGGCTTTGGGGACTCAAGAGATGCGTTACTCGTCAGAATATTCCTAGCCTCTGACCTGTTCTTGTAGCCGCTGTGTTTATGTGGTAAGTCCAGTTGACTGTCTGGTCAATGATAACCCCCAGGATGTTGATAGTGGGGGATTCAGGGAAGGTAACACCATTGAAT
Organism: Chiloscyllium plagiosum; assembly: GCF_037043375.1. Classification (NCBI taxonomy): domain Eukaryota; kingdom Metazoa; phylum Chordata; class Chondrichthyes; order Orectolobiformes; family Hemiscylliidae; genus Chiloscyllium; species Chiloscyllium plagiosum. The sequence goes on from NW_028270173.1 coordinate 47,906,032, forward strand.
GTGAAGGGGCGTGGTTAGATTGTCTTGCATTGGTGATGGTCATAGCCTGGCATTTGTGTGGTGTGAATGTTATTTGTCACTTGTCAGCCCAAATCTTGTAAACCAGGGGAGGGAGGGAGAGAAAGTTGCCCTGTACCATCAATTTGGCATCATCTGCAAATTTACAAACCATATCTCCGAAATTCACATCCACATCATTGAGAGAAATGATGTCAAGCCATGACCTAAATGAGCGGTGGGGCAGCATCTACAGGCTGAATGGTCTACTCTTGTTGCTATCTTGTGAGGGGACCATTGTAACTGTGCAGGCAGCTGGGGTGAATATCTTCCTTAATGCTGGAAAACGGTCAGCTCCAGTCACAGTCAGCTCCACAGACCGGAGCAGATGGACCACTGCCTCCCTCTGCTGGAGTGACCCCTGCACTGCCCATAACGGCCAGTTGAAGTTCCAGCACAAAAACAAGTGAAAAGCCCTTCCTCATGAAGGGCTTATGCCTGAAACGTCGACTCTCCTGCCCCTCGGATGTTGCCTGACTGGCTGTACTTTTCCAGGGCCACACTCTTCAACTCTGACTCTCCAGCATCTGTCGTCCTCACGTTTTCCTACATTGTTATCTGAACATCTCACAAACCTGATTCTGTTGTGATTACCTCCTCTCATCCTCAGGAACACAGAGACAGCAGACCATTTAGCCCGCCATTTAATGTAGCCATGGCTGATTGAACAGTTCCCATTTACTCGCACTACCACCATAATCCCTTTAACAATGATACTTCAAAATCTAACCTTTAAGGACATCTAATTCCTGATTTATTTTTAGGATTCAAATTCCAGCATCTGTCACAAGGGGATTGGAACCTGCGCCTCAGAACATCTCCTGAGCTGTGGTTAGTACCAATATCCCATCGCCTCCCCAACAAGCCACGCTCTTTTTCCTTTTTCCGTCACGAATGCATCAAACTTTCTGTGAAAAGGATGGATGGCGACTGCTTCAAACGCTCCATTCTGTGGGGAATTCCCTACCTGCAACACGACGTGGGAATAAATCCTCCAAAGTTCCATGCTCTTTCCCAAGCAATAATTGTCAGGGTTTCCTCTGGACTTATCCGAAAAACAGGAATGGTTTCTGCCCGCCCAATTCCTTCCTAAATTTAAAGATGCCCATTTGTTATAAACTCCGAACTTGACATCATTTCCTGGCTGTGGCAGCTCCTTAACCTGATTCAATGATATGGAAACCCGGGTGGTACAGTGGCTCAGTAGTTAGCACTGCAGCCTCACAGCGCCAAAAATCCAGGTTCGTTTCCACCCTCGGGCAACTGTCTGTGTGCAGCTTGCACCTTCGCCCTGTGTCTGTGTGGGTTTCCTCCCACAGTCCAAACACGTGCAGGTTAGGGTGCATAGGGTAGGTAGGGGGCTGGGTTTGGTTAGGATGCTCTCATCGATGCACATTGGCGCATTTTGACCTGGCTACAGAATTGACTATTGGGCAAGAAATAACGAGTGGAGTTAAGGGCTTCTTTTTCAGGCTGGTGAAAAACGACACCATGTTCTTCACAGCTTGCAACACGTTATCACCAAGACCTTCCTTACGCCTCCACATCTCACCTTCAAACAACTGCCAAACCTTAAACAGACCATTATTCACAGCAAACTGCCCAGCCTGCAGGATAACATCGACCACAACACTGTACAATCCTATCATGGCAACCCTGCAACACATGTCAGAGTGTCGACACGGATACCACCATTATACGTGGGGACACCACGCACCGTGTACGCAGCAGGTCTGGCTGTATCACAATCTTTGTCTCGGCCAGCGCTGTCTACCTCATACACTGCAGGCAAGGATGCCCCGAGGTATGGTTCATTGGTGAGACCAAGCAGACGCTACAACAACAGATGACACCGCACAACAATCACCAGGCAGGGGTGTTCCCTCCCAGAATTCAGCAGTCAGGGAAATTTGGCCTCAGATCATCGAGTGAACATCCTCCAAGGAGGACTTTGGTATATACAACAAATCAGAGTGGCCTCGCAGAGGCTGATAACTAAGTTTGGTACCCATGGGAATGGCTTCAACCTGGACTACAGGTGACCCCACTACACGATACATACTCTCTCACATAAACACAAACACTCTTACATACTCACACAGTCATGCAGATCCTCTCTCATACACAAGCTCTCTCTCATACACACAAAAATACACCTCCAATACTCTCTCACAGGCTTATACTCCATCACACTCACATACACACTTTCACCAAGCTTTCACACATGCAAACACGCAGTCTCTCACTTTGACTCACACTCACCCACTCACACGCACATACCCTCTCTCTCTCTCTCTGAAAGACGTGCACACACATATTAGTCGATGGGGTGAATTTGTATTGGCAGAATTATATTTGCAGATACATTCTACTTTGTTCACAAAATGCATATTCCGCAGGCAGTCAATATATGTAACATTTTGTAAATTCCACTTTGGAAATAGAACCAGTCTGACTCAAAATTGGGATATCTGGGAGAAAGTGAGGACCGCAGATGCTGGAGATCAGAGTCGAGAGTGTGGTGTTGGAAAAGCACAGCAGGTCAGGCAGCATCCGAGGAGCAGGAGAATCGACATTTCGGGCATAAGCCCTTCTTCAGGAAAGGTTGGGATACAGACAGACTCTAACCTCACACCTTTAATTCATTGTCTGAGCTGAGTTGTCACCATTTGTTATTAAACCTTAAGTTATCTTGAAAAGGTGACTTAAAAGAAGTTCTGGGATTTACGTATTAATTAATCAAAATATTCTAAATGATGAAAGACTTAACAACAATCCAGGTTTGTTCAATATATCATTTCAGTTACATGACACTGTAATCTTTCACGATAAATTATGTGTCTTGGTCCTATTCTCCACAGCAACCTGATGATGGAGCAGCACTCTGAAAGCTAGTGATCCAAATAAACCTCTTGGACCAGAACCTGGGCTTGTGTGATTTTTAACTTTGTTCATCCCAGCCCAAGACCTCCTCCTCCACATCATGCGCTCTGCTAATCTAGCAGCATCAACTGTTAATTGCAGGATAAGGCGAGTTCAGGCACTTTGCCCAGTCACTAGCCTCAGTCACATAGTGTCTGGACAGTGTTGGTTAGTAGCTGATAAGAAAGTGTCTGTATACAAGAGGTTCTTGTAAAGGAAGAGCTGGGAAAAACTTCACTGTAAGGTATTTGTGCAGCTGTAAGTTCAACCACCTCACTGAGCCAGGGAACGTATGACAGACAGACACTAACATAAGATTCAAAATGGTTTCCAGGCTTTTAGTATGTGGCAAAATGACTGCTTTGGTTATGACAAATCTCCCAGCCCCTGACTGAGTGTTGCAGACTGGCACAATCCAACGTCCAGGACATGTGCTGAGTGACCCAAGCTGAAGCCAAGAGGATGGGCATTTAATCCAGTGATATCAACGACGGAATCTGTTCTCTGAATGTGAATGGCACCATCAGCTGTGAATGTAACAAAGATTTGTGTGAACAAAGCATACAAAATAGAAAAAAAAAGTTTTGCGCTCAAAACAACAGCACCCTGTGCTGAACACGAGCATCATAACCTAATAAGGCAGCCTGATGCAATTCTGTCCAGCAACACAGAGGTTAAAGCTCAAACTTTGTGTTTCCCAAATATGGGGGTGATTGTTCCCGGATTGTCAAACTGTCCAATCACAAAGCGCAATATCAACCAATCAGTGAGATCAGCGAGGGTGCTTTATGCACCAATCAGACGAAGGCTTTAATGGACCAATCAGAAAACGCCGGGCGCCAGCCGCCAGTGGCTCAGGACTGTATAAAAGGAGGGGCGGGGGAGATGGGTGAGTGAGTGTGAGAGAGTGAGTGAGTGAGTGAGTGAGTGAGTGAGTGAGAGAGACTATGGGGGGGGGAGGGGGTTAAGAGAGTGGATGGGGATGAGGGGGAGAGGATGGAGATGGGAGAGAGTGGGGATGGGCGAGGACGAAGCAGACGGCGCGGAAGTTCACTGGGAGGGGAAAGGACCGTGGGACTGCCAGAGATCCGCCGCTACCAGAACCCCACCGAGCTGCTGATCCGCAAGCTGCCCTTCCAGCGCCCGCTACGGGACATCGCCCAGGGCTTCAAGACCCACCTGCGCTTCCAGAGCTCGGCCCCCATGGTCCTGCAAGAGGCCAGCCAGACTTTGCCTGCTGGGACTCTTCGAGGACACCAACCACTCGGACGGCTGCATCAAGCAAAGGCTTTACCCAAGCTAAGCGCTCTCTTCACTTGGACTACCTTCATTCCTTCCCTCTTTCGGCTGTCAATCTCTACCTTGCTACTTCTACCCTATCTTCTGCCATTCTCTTCCATCTTACTTCCCCCTAATTTTTAAAGGTTAGCTCAGAAAGTAACCGGTTTCGAGTCAGGAGTTTCCAACTGAACTACACTTTTCTGTTCTGACTGAGTTAGTTACGTTAGTTACTCGAGCAGTGCGTCCGTGTTAATGCTGTTCAGATGCAAGTTGAAACCTTAACCACTTTGTTTCCTTTCCCCACAGGTCACCGAAGGCGCCAGATTGTTTGCTGATCCCTGCCTGGTAGCTGGCTCTGGGTGTGAAAGAGTCAACTCTACAATCAACGGCTGATCCTCAATCCGCGATCAAGGGCTGATCCTCAATCCGCGATCAAGGGCTGATCCTCAATCCGCGATCAAGGACTGATCCTCAATCCGCGATCAAGGGTTGATCCTCAAACCGCGATCAAGGGCTGATCCTCAATCCGCGATCAAGGGCTGATCCCCAGCCACGAACTATGTTCGGTGATGATTTGGAGACGCCGGTGTATTTGGTACAAGTTCTGTGTCTTGTATCTCTACAACCACCTGAAGAAGCAGTGCTCCGAAAGCTTGTATTTCCAAATAAACCCTGTTGGACTATAACCTGGTGTTGGGTGGTGTTTTTCGTTTAAACTTTTAATAGTTCGTACTAAAGTTTATTTGGAAGGTGACCCCGTGTGTGGCGACATTATATACTTTCCACCGTACTCCTGTACTTGAGTACACGTGACACAACAGAACCTAAATCTATGTGTGGGGTTGGTGGAAGTGGGTGATGTTGGTGGCGAATACTTTGCACCAGTATTCACAAAGCAGAAGGGCATGGTGGATGGGGAGTTTAGGGACAGGTATGTTGGTACTCCGGGCATCACAACATTAAACAACAGGTGGGGTTGGGGGCCTTTAAAAAGCATTAAGGTGGACAGGTCCCCCGGATCTGATGGGGAAATATCCCAGAACGCTAAAGGAGGCACGTGAGGAAGTTTCTGGAACCTTGTACGAAATCTTTGAGATAAAATAACAGCTGTTTTGGGACAGGTGGGACAAGTGAAGTGGAGGGTCAGGTCTGAGATGAGGTGGGGGTGGGAAGATGAGGAAACGAGTGAAGTCAACATTGATGCTGTGTGGTTGGAGGGTCCGAAGGCGGAAGATGAGGCATTGCTCCCCCCAGGCGTGAGATGGGCTGGATTTTGCACTTTGTAGCTCAGGGTGTTGGTGCCCTTGCTTGGTAGGTTGGCGAAGAAGCAAACGGTGGTAAGACATGGAGCAGATGGTGACTGAGAGCAGTTAAGAGGGAAGGTGGTTAAGCAGCATGTTGAGAGATATAGTGAGGAAATAGAGGGAAATGGTCACATATGCAGCAGAGGTTTGGTGGGCTTAACGGTTTTAAAGTTAGGACGGCTCTTGCTTGGAGAGGGAAGAAAGGTATACCAAAGACTGCCCCAGCAAACTTGGGTGTTAACGTAGCAGTGACAAGACAAGTCGCAGCATAACAGCACTGCCTCCAGAAAAACCGCAATTCAGATTCTGCCATTGGTTTGTAAATCAAGGGAGAGCGCGAACGCAGTCCCCCACTACCACAAATGTTGCAGTCGAGTATCCCGCATTTGGGGACATCGCAGGTGTCAGCACACCCGAAGTGCAATGGGATAGCCTCGTCCAGGGAGCGCCACCGCAATGACCATGTCATCTCCCCTGCCAGGTAAGTATGCTCAGCACTCACACTCACTCACACCCCACAACAGCCGCTCCCTCTCACTCTCACACTCACTCACTTTTGCAACATCGAACATTCACTTCCTCAACCTGCCCTGCCTGTCGATCAGCTTCATTCTTCAAATGGATCACCGAATGTCTCCAGGACTCCCGTTTTACTCAAATACCACCCACGGCTGCGCCTGCGCTGCTTATCTGCATCTATCCCTTAAAAGGACGCGCCCCGCCCCTGTTTCCTTCAGGCTGCCTCCTGATTCGCGGAAAAACAGGAGGGAAAGTTCCAACTTTGTTTTCAAACACTCGTCCGAATTTGATGTCAACGCGAATAAAAGCAACTTACAATCTTTGGTTGTGAAACTAGAAGCATTTTTTAAAACCAATTTACCTCGACTTTCTACAATGTTTAGCTGCAGCTTTGCAAATCTCTCTTCAATCAGATTAGTGACTTCAGGTTGAAATCACATACAAGATTAAGGGTGCCAGGGAAACATATTTCTCAACATGATGTTGGATGAGACACGAAACTGAGACCACCACCACCTCGTCTGGCTGCACATTCCGAGCACTCACCACCCTCTGTGTAAAATAAACTGGCCTGTGATTAAAATGTAATCGTCCTTTTCTTCCGTGTCTGATTTACCTGCTGCTTTCCCTGGGGTAAAGGATTCCAAATTTAGAGGGCATAGTTTAGGGTGAGAAGAGAAAGATTTCAAAGGGATCTAGGGGGCAACTATTTCACACAGAGGGTGCTGCGTGGACGCAATGAGCTGCCAGAGGAAGTGATGGAGGTTGGTACAATTACAACATGCCAAAGGCATCTGAATAGGAAGGGTTCAGAGGGATAAGGGCCAAGTGCTGGCAAATGGGACAAGATTAAATTAGGATATCTGGATTACTGCGGAGCAGCTGTGCGGCCGAACAAAGTGGGCTGGAGACCTGGATCAGTGCGGGGCTGCTGTGACCCAGCACACAGTGGACTGGAGGCCTAGTGTGGTGTGGTGAGGCTGAGAGGCAGATCAGAGTGGGCTGGAGGCCTAGTGTGGTGTGGAGAGGCTGAGAGGCACAACAGGGTGGGCTGGAGGCCTGGATCAGTGTGGAGCAGATGTGAGGCAGAACAGAGTGAGCCAGAGGCTTGGATCAGTGCGGAGCAGCTGAGAGCTGAAGAGGAGCCGATGGAGAGCTGCAACAGTCTCGAATGGCTGAGAGCTGGATTGGAGCGGATTCGAGGCTTGAATTAGTACAGGATGACTGAGAGCTGGATTGAAGTGGATTAGAGGCCTGTATCAGGACAGAATGGTTGAGAGCTGGATTGGTGCAGATTCGAGGCCTGGATCACTACAGAGTAGCTGAGAGCTGGATGGGGGGCGGGGGAGGGGGATTAGAGGCCTGTATCAGTTCAGAATGGCTGAGAGCTGAATGGGGGGGCGGCGGATTAGAGGCCTGTATCAGTTCAGAATGGCTGAGAGCTGGATGGAGGCGGATTAAGGCCTGGATCAGTACAGAATGGCTGAGAGTTGGATTGGAGTGGATTAGAGGCCTGTATCAGTACAGAATGGCTGAGAGCTGGATGGGGCAGGATTCGAGGCCTGGATCAGTACAGGACGGCTGAGGCCTGGATCAGTACAGAAAGACTGAGAGCTGAATTGGAGCAGACTGGAGACTTGGAGCGGAGTGAAAGCGGTAATTTGACTGGAGGTGGTTGTGGAGCTGGGGGAAGCTTGCTGTGAAGGTGATAGGTACATGCAAGTGGGTGGGGGTTGGGGAGCATTGATAGGGATAGGTCAGTGTGGACTGGATAGGTGGGAAGGAAATGGACAGGTGGGACAAGTCAAGTGGAGGGTCGGGTCTGAGATGAGGTGGGGGTTGGAAGATGAGGAAACGGGTGAAGTCAACATTGATGCTGTGTGGTTGGAGGGTCCGAAGGCGGAAGATGAGGCATTGCTCCCCCCAGGCTTGAGGTGGGCTGGATTTTGCACTTTGTAGTTCAGGGTGTTGGTGCCCTTGCTTGATAGGTTGGCGAAGAAGCAAACGGTGGTAAGACATGGAGCAGATGGTGACAGAGAGCAGTTAAGAGGGAAGGTGGTTAAGCAGCATGTTGAGAGATATAGTGAGGAAATAGAGGGAAATGGTCGCATATGCAGCAGAGGTTTGGTGGGCTTAACGGTTGTAAAGTTAGGACGGCTCTTGCTTGGAGAGGGAAGAAAGGTATACCAAAGACTGACCGAGCAAACTTGGGTGTTAACGTAGCAGTGACAAGACAAGTCGCAGCATAACAGCACTGCCTCCAGAAAAACCGCAATTCAGATTCTGCCATTGGTTTGTAAACCAGGGGAGAGCGGGAACGCAGTCCCCCACTACCACTAATTTTGCAGTCGAGTATCCCGCATTTGGGGACATCGCAGGCGTCAGCACACCCGAAGTGCAATGGGACAGCCTCGTCCTGGGAACGCCACCCTTTTTTTTATTTCAAAAATAAACTTTATTCATAAATAGTTTGATCTATACAACTGGACATGTCATACACATGTACACATTCCATTTCTTTGCGTATCGAGACAGTGTAATCATTCTTATTTTCAGGTTCATGCGATTACTGTTGTGCTGAGGCGCCAACAGAGCCCAAATGACTGCATGGGCCCCCTGTTCTTCGTTAGGCAGGCAGATGTTACATGGTGGTCTTTCCCCACCGCGCCTTGGCGGCAGCTGCCCCAAGCTTCAGCGCGTCCCTCAACACGTAGTCCTGGACCTTGGAATGTGCCAGTCTGCAACACTCAGTCGGGGTCAACTCCTTCAGCTGAAAGATCAACAGGTTTCGGACCACCCAGAAAGCGTCCTTCACCGAGTTGATGATCCTCCAGGCACAGTTGATGTTCGTCTCGGTGTGCGTCCCGGGGAACAGACCGTAGAGCACGGAGTCCCGCGTCACGGCGCTGCTTTGGACGAACCTCGACAAACACCACTGCATTCCTCTCCAGACTTCCTCTGCGTAGGCACATTCCAGAAGGAGGTGTGTGACAGTCTCGTCCCCCCCGCAGCCGCTTCGAGGGCAGCGTGCGGTGCAGCTGAGAGTCTGGGCGTGCATAAAGGATCTCACAGGCAGAGCTCTTCTCACCACCAGCCAAGCCATGTCTTGGTGCTTGTTGGAAAGTTCTGGCGATGAGGCATTCTGCCAAATGGCTTCGATAGTCTGCTCAGGGAACTGCTCGATAGGATCCGCCCTCTCCTTTTCCCGAAGGGTCTCAAGGACACTACGTGCTGACCACTTCCTGATGGACTTGTGGTCAAAGGTGTTTTTCTTCATAAACTTCTCCACGAAGGACAGGTGATACGGAACGGTCCAACTACTCGGAGCGTTCCGCGGCAGCGAGGCCAGGCCCATCCTTCGCAACACCGGGGACAGGTAGAACCTCAGTACGTAGTGACACTTAGTGTTTGCGTACAAACAAGGCAGGAGAGAGAGAGGGCATACAGTGTCATGCAACTAAAATAATATACTGAACAAACCTAGATTGTTGTTAAGTCTTTCATCATTAGAATATTTCAATTCATTAATATGTAAATCGCAGAATATCTTTCAAGTCACCTTTTCAAGATAACTTAAGGTTTCATAACAAATGGTGATAATTCAGCTCAGACAATGCATTAAAGGTGTGAGGTTAGAGTCTGTCTGTGTCCCAACCTTTCCTGAAGAAGGGCTTTGATTCTATTTCCAACATGGAATTTACAAAACATACATGTATTGACTGCCTGCAGATTGTGCATTGAGCAAAATAGAATGTATCTGCAAATATAATACTACCGATATAACTTCACCCCATCGACTCATACGTGTGTGCATGTATTTGAGAGCGAGAGAGAGAGTTGGTATGTGCATGTGAGTAGGTGAGTGTTAGTGAAAGTGAGAGAGTGTGTTTGCATTTGTGAAAGCTTGGTGAAAATGTGTGTGAGTGTGGGAGGTGTATGTTCGTGTGTATGAGAGAGAGAGTGTGTATGAGAGAGTGTCTGCATGACTGTGTGAGTATGTAAGAGTGTGATGTATGTGTGCTTGTGTGTGAGGGACAGTGTGTAGTGTAGTGGGGTCACCTGTAGTGTGACATGAACCCAAGGTCCCAGTTGAGGCCATCCCCATGGATACCGAACTTGGTTATCAGCCTCTGCTCGGCCATTCTGAGTTGTTGTATATCCCAAAGTCCCATTGGAGGATGGTCACCCAATGATCTGAAGCCAAATTTCCCTGACTGCTGAAGTGTTCCCCAACTGGGAGGGAACACCCTGCCTGGTGATTTCTGTGTGGTGTCATCTGTTGTTGTAGCGTCTGCTTGGTCTCACCAATGAACCACACCTCGGGGCATCCTTGCCTGCAGCGTATGAGGTCGACAGCGCTGGCCGAGACAAAGATTGGGATACAGCCAGTACACGGTGGTGGTGTCCCCACGTGTAATGGTGGTATCCGTGTCCACACTCTGACATGTCCTGCAGGGTTCCCATGATAGGGATGTACAGTGTTGTGGTCAATGTTGTCCTGAAGGCTGGGCAGTGTGTTTAAGATCTGGTGGTTGTTTAAAGGTGAGAACTGGAGGCATAGGGAAGATCTTGGCGAGATGCTCATCCTCATCGACAACGTGTTGCAAACTGTGAAGAACACGGTATCATTTTTCAGCTCCCAGGAAGTACTGAACAACAAAGGATACTGTTGGTTGCAGCTCGTATCTGTCTCCTGAGGAGGTCATTACGGGTACTCGCTGTGGCACATCGGAGACTGGCAGTCGATGAGTTGATCATCGAACCCTGTTCTTTTACGAACATCCTTGAGCACCTTCAGGTGTCTGTCATGTTCCTCCTCATCTGAACAGATCCTGAGAATGTGTAGGGCTCTCGCTCTCAAATACATGCACACACGTATGAGTCGATGGGGTGAAGTTATATCGGTAGTATTATATTTGCAGATACATTCTATTTTGCTCAATGCACAATCTGCAGGCAGTCAATACATGTCCATCGGGGATGGCTGTTTTAATATGTTGTGGGTGGAAGCTGGAGAATTGTAGCATTACGAGATTATCTGTGGGTTTGGGGAGAGTGGAATACTGAGGCCCACATCCTTGATGGAGAGGCATGTGTCGAAGAATGAGACAGCTACTAAGGAGTAGTCCATGGTCAGTCTGATGGTGGGATGAAACCAGCAATTGGTGTTTTGTTTATGATTTACAGCATCCAAAGTTCTTTCAGTTCCCTCCATAAACTGTCTGCCTTTCTACCCATTTTTATGTTGTCTGTCAGTTTGGTGATGGTACTTTCCCTTCCTTCCTCCAAGTGGTTAATAGAAACACTTGTGGTCCCAGCACTGACCTCTGGAGAACCCCATTGGTTACAGGTCACCGACCTGAAAAAGAAGCCCTTATCTCCACTCAGTGTTTCTTGGCAAATAGCCAATTCTGTCGCCAGGTCAAAATGTGCCAATGTGCATCGATGACACTTGGGGAATAAGAGAATCAAGAAAGTGCTTACACCCCAGGAAGAGCTCTCTGTAAGACAGGATTGCCCTATTTCTACATTAGATAGTTAATCAATTCTCCTCAGAAAGCCACAGCTGATCGAGCCTCCTGTGTGCTCTGCAGCAATGTATTCCAGATCCAAACCACTTGTGCTGTTTCTCGTGTCAGCATTGCGTGTTTTGCCAGTGAGGATCCCCAATCTTCATATTAAATAGACATCATTGGAGAAAATGTGGGAAATATTGCACAGAAACCATAGAGTCCCTACAATGTGGAAGCAGGTCATTAGGCCCATCGAGTCCATACTGACCCTCCAGGGAGCATCCCAACCAGACCCACCCCCTACCCTATAACCCTGCATTTCCCATGGCCAATCCACCCTAACCTGCACACTATTGGACACGGGGAGAATGTGCAAGCTCCACACAGACAGTTGCCTGAGGGTGGAACCGAAACTGGATCCTGGTGCCGTGAGGCTGCAGTGCTAACCACTGAGCCACCCTACCACCCATGTTTCCATATCATTGATTCAGGTTAAGGAGCTGCCACAGCCAGGAAATGATGTCAATCTCGGACTTTATATTGTGGAGTGTTGGGGACAACCAATGGGCATCTTTAACTTTGGGAAGGAATTTGAAGAAGTGGGCATGCAGAAACCATTCCTGTTTTTCGGATAACTCCAGAGGAAACACTTACAATTGTTGCATGGGAATGAGCATGGAACTTTGGAGGATTTGTTCCCACGTCGTGTTGCAGGTAGGGAATTCCCCACAGAATGGAGCATTTGAAGCACCAGGATCCATCATTTTGACAGAAAGTTTGATCCATTCGTGACATAAAAGGGAAAAAGAGCGTGGCTTGTTGGGGAGGCGATGGGATATTGGTACTAACCACAGCTCAGGAGATGTTCTGAGGCGCAGGTTCGAATCCCATTGCGACAGATGCTGGAATTTGAATCCTAAGAAATCAGGAATTAGCTGTCTTTAAAGTTTAGAGTTTTAGGTATCGTTGGTAAAAGGGACTATGGCGATATTGCAAGTAAATGGTAACTGTTCAATCAGCCATGGCTACATTAAATGGCGGGCTAAATGGTCTGCTGTCCCTGTGTTCCTGGGGATGAGAGGTGGTAATCAAAACAGGAGCAGGTTTGTGAGGTGTCCTGATAATAACGTAGGAGAATGTGAGGACTGCAGATGCTGGAGAGTCAGAGTTGAAGAATGTGGTGCTGGAAAAGTACAGCCAGTCAGGCAGCATCCGAGGGGCAGGAGAGTCGACGTTTCAGGCATAAGCCCTTCATGAGGAAGGGCTTTTCAGTTGTTTTTGAGCTGGAACTTCAACTGGCCCTAATGTGCAGTGCAGGGGCTACTCCAGCAGAGGGAGGCAGTGGTCCATCTGCTGCGGTCTGGGGAGCTGACTGCGACTGGAGCTGACCGTTTTCCAGCATTAAGGAAGATATTCGCCCCAGCTGCCTGCACAGTTACAATGCTCCCCTCACAAGGTAGCAACAAGAGTAGACCATTCAGCCTGTAGATGTTGCCCCACTGCTCATTTAGGTCATGGTTTTTCATCATTTATATCAATGATGTGGATGTGAATACAGGAGATATGGTTAGTAAGTTTGCGGATGATGCCAAAATTGGTGAATCCTGTCTCTCTCTTTCTTTCTCTCTATCCCACCCACCCCCTCCCCACCACCTCCCCACCCCCTCCCCTGGTTTACAATCCACAGAGAAGACGATTCTGTATTTGTCCAGCAGAGGGAGCATCCTTGAGAGACCTTCTGCCATTTTGCTCTGGGCAGTCCCATGTTTATTGAGCTTTCGTTCTCTCACCCCACAGATACCCCTTCCAATCATCACTTCCCCCCTTTCACATTGTTCCATACCGCAGTAACTGCCACGTGATTGTCCCTACCCTACATAATTCCTACACTTACTTGCAATTCTCTCCACACGTACGATTTTCTCTCTGCCATTTATTACCTCCCCATGAATGCCACTTCTGCATTTTCCTTCACTCAAGCAATTTTTCCGAGCCCCTGTTTTGAAATACCACTGAGGTCCGAGACCTGGGAAAAGTAATGTCAAATACAGTGTGTGCTGGAAATCTGCTGCAAACATCGGGGTCTGGGTGGAGAAACTCAGCAGAATCTGGCAGCAGGAGAAAGTGAGGACTGCAGATGCTGGAGATCAGAGTCGAGAGTGTGGTGATGGAAAAGTACAGCTGGTCAGGCAGCATCCGAGGAGCAGGAGAGTCAACGTTTCAAGCATAAGATCTTCATCAGGAATGAGAGGGGGTGCCCAAGGGGGCTGAGAGATAAATGGGAGAGTGGGTGAGGGTGGGGGGGAAGGCAGCTGGGAATGCAATAGGTCGATGAAGGGGAGGGTGACGGTGACAGAGTGGAGGGTGGAACGGATAGGTGGGAAGGAAGATGGACAGTTACAATAGTTCAAGAGGGAGGTGCCGAGTTGGAAAGTTGGATCTGGAATTGGAGGGGAATTAAGGAAACTGGTGAAATCAACATTGATTCCGTGTGGTTGGAGGGTCCCAAGGCAGGAGATGAGGCATTCTGCCTCCACGTCGGGTGGCCAGAATTTGGTGGTGGAGGAGACCCAGGAGAAGATGACATGGAAGGGAGAGAAAGACAGTGGAAATCTAGGGATAGCACGGTGGCTCAGTGGTTAGCACAGCAGCCGGCAGGGACCCGGGTTCAATCCCACCCTCGGGCAACTGTCTATGTGGAGTTTGCACATTCTCCCCATGTCTGAGTGGGTTTCCTCCAGGTGCTCCAGTTTCCTCCCACAGTCCAAAGATGTGCAGCTTAGGTGGATTACCCATGGTGTCCAGGGATGTGCAGGTTCGATAGATTGGCACAGTAAATTGCCCAGAGTGTTCAGGGCTGTGGGTCAGGGTGGATTGGCCTGTGTTAAATAGTCCACAGTATCAAAGGATATGCAGGATGGTACATTAGCCACGAGGAGGGCAGGGTTAGGGTTGAGGATGGGTGTGGATAGGATGCTCTTTGGAGGGTTGGTGTGGACCTGTTGGGCCGAATGTGGGGATTCTATCTCTTCCCTAAATGCACAAAGATTAATCTTGGTCTGCCCCATTCCTGGAGACGCTGTGAGTTGCGAGCAGAGATCTGTTTAAGCGACAGACCCAGGGATACAGAGGTGTTCAAAAAGGCACCATGAATTCTCTATCATGTGGCCTCTCAGTGTGATATACATGAGCCTGTGTAACAGAGGTAAAGTACAAACCTGCTCATCTCCACGCTCTGACTCAAAACAGCAAGCAACCAGCCACCAGTCCGGGCCCCACACTCTCGGCACTATTCATAGAGTAGAATCCTCACAGGACGGAAACAGGCCATTCAGCCCAACAAGTCCATACTGACCCTCTGAAGAGTAACCCACTCAGACCCATTCCCCCACTCTATTACTCTACATTTACCCCTGACTAATGCATCTAACCACATCCCTGAACACTGTGGGGTAATTTAACACAGCCAATCCAGCCTTACCTGCATATCTTTGGATAGTGGGAGGAAACCCACACAGACACAGGGAGACTGTGCAAATTCCACACAGACAATCGCCCGAGGCTGGGATCGAACCCGGGTCCTTGGTGCTGTGAGGCAGCAGTGCTAACCACAGGACCATCGTGCTGCAGACTCAGGGGTGCGTCTGCCCCAGGCTGGGACTGGCTCATATACAAAACAAGTAGTGGCTCTATTTTGGTGTCCAATAAGAAACAATTTTCCTTTCCAGCTGTGACTCCTCAATTATTACAGAGAGCAAAATGGGCTGTCGCAGATTACCAATTCACTTCAGTATAGGAGTTGGAGGTCATGTTGTGGTTGTACAGGACCTTGGTTAGGGCCCTTTTGGAATACTGTGTTCAGTTCTGGTCTCCATGCTCTGACTCAAAACAGCAAGCAACCAGCCACCAGTCCAGGCCCCACACTCTGGGCACTATTCATAGCTCGCTAACGTCATCTCAGGCTGACGTCATGAGGATCAGTAAATCCTTCTACGCCAGTCTGTATGACGCGAAGCCGACCGACAGCGCGGACTCCCAGTCATTCCTGTCCTCTATCACGGAGGTCTTAGACGACAGAACACGGGAGAGGCTGGACCAGCCGCTATCTCTGGACGAGCTGACCAAGGCCCTCGAGTCCTTCGAATAGAATAAAACTCCCGGAAGTGACGGCTTACCGGTCGAGCTCTATTCCGCTCTGTGGGACTTGATTGGCCAGGACCTGCTGGAGGTGTATGTCAGTATGCTTCGGGCAGGTACCATGAGTGAATCCATGAGAAAAGGCATCATCACCCTCATCTACAAGCGGAAGGGGGGGGAAGGAGGAACTCAAAAATTGGAGACCAATCTCACTGTTGAATGCGGATTACAAAATTCTGTCAAAGGTAATCGCCAACCGGGTCAGGTCTGCTCTGGGGTCGGTGATTCACCCTGACCAAACCTGTGCTGTGCCGGGCAGGAAGATCGCTGAGAGTCTCGCACTCCTCAGGGATACGATCGCCTACGTGCAGGACAGAGGGTTGGACACCTGCCTGATCAGCCTGGACCAGGAGAAAGCCTTTGACAGGATATCACACAGGTATATGAGAGATGTTGTCTCCAAAATGGGCTTTGGGGAGGGAATCTGCAATTGGATCAGACTGCTCTACACCAACATTGTCAGTGCAGTCTCAATCAATGGGTGGGAATCAGATAGCTTCCCAGTCAGATCTGGAGTCAGGCAGGGCTGCCCTCTCTCTCCTGCCTTGTTTGTGTGCTGCATACAGCCATTTGCCGAGTCCATCAGGACGGATGCGAGCCTGAGAGGGGTGACTATTCTTGGCAGCGGGGGCCTGCAGGTTAAGGCCTCCCTGTACATGGATGATGTCGCCGTTTTCTGCTCGGATCCGCTGTCCGTGCGCAGACTCATGTGCATAAGTGACCAGTTCGAACGGGCCTCAGGGGCCAAGGTAAACCGAGGCAAGAGCGAGGCCTTGCTCTTCGGGAACTGGGCCGACCAATCCTCGATCCTCTTCACCCTCAGGACCGACCACCTGAAGGTGCTGGGTTTTTGGTTCGGAGGGGCTGGGGCGTGCGCCAAGTCTTGGGAGGAGCGTATCAGCAAAGTGAGGCAGAAACTGGGCAGATGTGTGTGGCTGCATCAAGCTGAGCGTGGATCCCCGGTACGCAAACACCAAGTGTCACTACGTACTGAGGTTCTACCTGTCCCCGGTGTTGCGAAGGATGGGCCTGGCCTCGCTGCCGCGGAACGCTCCGAGTAGTTGGACCGTTCCGTATCACCTGTCCTTCATGGAGAAGTTTATGAAGAAAAACACCTTTGACCACAAGTCCATCAGGAAGTGGTCAGCACGTAGTGTCCTTGAGACCCTTCGGGAAAAGGAGAGGGCGGATCCTATCGAGCGGTTCCCTGAGCAGACTGTCAAAGCCATTTGGCAGAATGCCTCATTGCCAGAACTTTCCAACAAGCACCAAGACATGGCTTGGCTGGTGGTGAGAAGGGCTCTGCCTGTGAGATCGTTTATGCACGCCCGGACTCTCAGCCGCACCGCACGCTGCCCTCGAAGCGGCTGCGGGGGGGAACGAGACTGTCACACACCTCCTTCTGGAATGTGCCTATGCAGAGGAAGTCTGGAGAGGAATGCAGTGGTGTTTGTCGAGGTTCGTCCCGAGCAGCGCCGTGACGCGGGACTCCGTGCTCTACGGCCTGTTCCCCGGGACGCACACCGAGACGAACATCAACTGTGCCTGGAGGATCATCAACAGACCTGTAAATCGGAATGATTACTCTGTTTTGGTATGCAAACAAATGGATACCAAAACAGAGTAATCATTCCGATTTACAGGTCTGTATGATTATGTCCAACTGTACAGATCATCAAAGTATTTTATGAATAAAGTATATTTTTGAGATAAAAAAAAGAAAGGCTGTCTGTGATCCTGAACAATGGAAACACCACAGACCCTGCTCAGTAGAAACTATGGTCAACGAATTGTCTGTCTTTGCACTAATCCTGCTCCCCATTTGTCTCACTGTTATACTGCACCTCACCTCCAGTTAATTTATTTCAGGCTTGAAGATAATCTGCACACCAGACAGGAAACTGTTCAATCCCCACCCTCTTTAACTGGAAACGAAGATCACTCCACCTTCCCCACAGAGCTCCAGGATGCTGATGTGCTTCTGTGTGCACTCACTCAGGAACTGAACACCAGGTCATTGTTGGCACCTTCTCTGTCGCATTGGAAACGATGACCCTTTCAAGAAGACAGATCCAAAGACTCACAAACCTCTGTGTGAGGATAAAACCTCAGTTTTAAATGATTGACCCTGTATCTTTAAACAGTAACAAGTCGGTAGAGATTTGCCCATCAGAGGAAACACTCTCTCCACATCTCCTTGCAAAGACCCCTCAGGAACTTTTATGGTTCAGTTGAGTGCCCTCTTCTGAAATACAGCAGATGCAACTATGGCCTGGTCACCATTTCAACATGAGACAATCCATAAATACCAAAAGAACTGTGGATGCTCCAATTCAGAAACAAAAAAAATTACTGGGAAAAGTTCAGCAGGTCTGGCAACATCTGTCTAGAGAAATCAGATTCAAGTTTCAGGGACAGTGACTGTCTTCAGATCTGATGGTAGCTGGGGAAAGCTTGGTTTCAGGCCATTCCATGTATTAGTCTATTACACCTTCACTGAACTCCTTCCAACACATTTACATCATTCACTCAACAACACGACCAATACTCTACACAAAACTACTGGTGTACTTCCTTCTAAATGCCTTATAACACTAACGTGTCTGTTACCCAGTTGTGGGGGAATCTCTGCAGTGAGTGGAGACACCAGCGGTTTCACAGAAGCGCCACCTTCTGGTTTAACTTCATTTGTTATGAAAGAAGAAAAGTATCAGACCCTCCTGTGGATTTGGTGATGGATAATGATGCAGAGTTGTTTAGGGGGCTTAACGTGAAGGTGTTCCTCAGCATCAGTGACCAGAGTACAATAAAATTGACCCTGCAGTTTGAGAAGGAGATTGACTCAGGTGCAATTTTATTATGATTGAGTAAAGACAACTACAAAGACATGAGGGAGGAGCTGGCCACAGTTGATTGGAAGTGCAGACTTGCAGGAATGACAGTGGAGCAGCAATGGCGGGAGGTTCTGTGTGGAATATGAAAGGTACAGGAGAAATTCATGCTAAGAAAAGGAGAAACATAATACAGGAAGAACGAGGTAACCACGGCTGACAAGAGAAGTCAGAGTCAGCTTAAATGTAAAAGAAAACACACAATGTGGTGAAGGAAAAACAAAGGATTGGGAAGACCTTCGAAACCTGCAAAGGACAACTAAAAAGTAGTAGGAGGGAGAGAAGATGAAATATGATGTTTGTCCAGCTGGTAATGAGAAAGATGATGGCAAGAGTTTTTTTAGGTCCATAAAGGATAAGGGAGAGGCAAGAGTCGACATTCGACCATTAGAAATGAGGCTGGAGAAGTAGAAATTGAGAACAAAGAAATGGTAGAAGAACTGAATAGATACATTGCTTCAGTCTTCATGGTGGAAGACCCCTGCAGCATTCCAGAACTTCAAGAGATCCAGGGAGCAGAGTAACAAGAAGATACTAGGGAAGCTCAAGGGTCTGAAGATGGAGAAACCTTCCAGACCAGATGGACTGTAGCCCAGAGTTTTGAAGAAGACAGCTGAGGATATTGTGGAAGCAGTAGCAGTGATCCTTTCGGACTCACCGGAGTCAGAGAGAGTCCTACAGGACTGGAAAAAGACTCATGTAACACCCTTTAAGAAGGAATAGAGGCATGTGGCTGCAAATTATAGGCTGGTTAGCCTGACTTCCATCATTGGTTAATTTAAGAGTCCATTTTTAAGAATGGGATATCAAAATACAGAGTACAATTGGGTTGAGTCAGCATATCTTCATCAAGGGGCATTCATGTCTGACAAATCTGTTTGAATTCTTTGAGGAGATAATGAGCAAGTTAGACAAAGGAGAGCCAGTGGATGTGATCTAAATGTACTTGTTAGAAATTGGTAAAAACTGCCTCAGACTTTCATCCTTAGTTGGAGTTGAAATCAGTCTCTGATTGTTTCAATGACGGAATGCCTTGTGTTAATAGGTATTTGGATGTGGAGTAAATCTACGATCAGAGACAGATGAGGATTATTTACTGTGGGCAGTGATGTTTCCATTTGTAGATTGCAACAGTCTGACCTTCCACAGCAAGTGCTACTGTTATCTCAGAGATTCAGCTGTGGGGTTTCAAAACATTTTACTTTCATTTGTTCAGATGCAGTTCTTCCCCACAATCAAACTGTTTCTGAGAATTGCTGAAGTTTTGTTTTTACTCACATCATGTTTCATTTAGGGAAATGGGAGGTGCTACATTTTCGAAAGGCCACTTAATTGTAAGCTCCTGGGGAGGGCTGCTGAGCAAAGCGACCTTGGTGTGCAGGTTCCTTGAAAATACAGTCCCGAGTAGATAGGATAGTGAAGAAGGTGTTAGGTATGCTTTCCTTTATTGGTCAGAGCATTGAGTATATAAGTTGGGCTGTCATGTTGTGGCTGTACAGGATATTGGTTTGCCCACTTTTGGAATACTGCATTCAATTCCAGGCTCCCTGCTATGGGAAGGATCTTGTGAATCTTGTAAAGGTTCAGAAAAGATTTATAAGGATGTTGCCAGGGGTTTGATGGTTTGAGCATGAGGGAGAGGTTGAATAAGGTATGGCTGTTTTCTCTAGAACATCATAAGCTGATGGGTGACCTTACAAATGCTCATAAAAACATGACGGACAGGGTGAACAGTCAAAGTCTTTTCCCTGGGGTGAGGGGAGTCCAAAACTAGAGGGTATAGGTTTAAGGTGAGAAGGGAAAGGCTTAACCTGGACCTAAGGGGCGAGGTGGTCACACTGAGGGTGATGTTCGTATGAAATCAGCTGCCAGAGGAAGTGTTGGATGCTGGTACAATTACAGCATTTAAAAGGCATCTGGATGGGTGTAAGAATAGGAAGA
This sequence comes from Chiloscyllium plagiosum, assembly GCF_037043375.1. Taxonomy (NCBI): domain Eukaryota; kingdom Metazoa; phylum Chordata; class Chondrichthyes; order Orectolobiformes; family Hemiscylliidae; genus Chiloscyllium; species Chiloscyllium plagiosum. Next base: position 47,926,657 of record NW_028270173.1, read on the forward strand.
GTTGAGAGGAATATGAATGAAATGCTGCCAGATGGTCGGCATGGACGAGTTGGACGGAAGGGTCTGTTTCCATGGAGTACAGCTCCATGACTCTATGTCTCTGTCTCATAGTAGGGAACATGGTGATGATAATATCATTGAACTAATTATGCTGAAATCCTGGATAGTTCTCTGGGACACAGGTTCAATATACACATTTAATCAAAATTCAATTCAATTAAATAAAAACAGGCATTGAACCTCCGTGTCAGAATGGTGACCATGATTCTGAGCACTGACTGTGGGGAAAATCATCTCTTTGTTCACGAGCTTTCTTTAAGGAAGAAAATCTGCCATCCTCACACGGTCTGGCCTACATGGGACTTCCGAGCCACAGAGGTTGTTGACTCTTAAGTGTCCTCTGAGATGGTCACTCAGATAAGGGCAATTATGGACAACAAATACGTGTCTTGCCTGTGACACTCATATCCAAGAGAACATCAAGATTCTCCGAATACTGTAATGAGTACGGTCCAAGCATGCCCAAAATTTGATATAAGGAATGAAATTGGGCAATGCTGGGGGGGAATCAATTAATCAGTGGAAACAGAAACTGATGAGTTGGGGATGTTTGTGGAGTCTCCTTCTCTCATCTTCCAGAGTAAAGAAAACGTCATCTCAGGCTTCCATTGGAAATCCTGACACAACACCCACACTGGGGAATTCCCCGGGAAGGTTGAATTGCGATGGGCTGATTTACTCTGTAACTTCAAGCTGATCATGTGGCTGATCTCAAAGTGGAGCTGAGGCGTCAGTCTGATCAGCCATGTTCGTATCCAATAACAGGATGGTACCAGTGGCTGAATGGCCTCCTCCTGCTTCTCTCCTAGTCTGGGCCCAGCCTGGAATTCCTGATGGGAAAGTCCAGAAGAAATAGACAGTATCATTGGGTCAGTAAAAGCTTCCCAGAAAGTGGTGCCACTGCCTGGAAGATCTGGTGCCTCCACAATCCCTGCCATTAGACACTCGCCCACAGCGACTGATCAGGACAACATTCAAGGGAGAAATGGGAAGATACCCAATGGAACTTCCTGAAAGTGGGAACATACTGACTGTGTGGTAACTGCCAAGGAGACTGAATATCGGAGGGTCATTACCCATCATCTGGAACCTTCGGTAAAGGTCTCTAACTCTCCGGGAGATGTGGGGACTCTAGAGGGTTCAGACTGACTTACCTTGACAGTGAGCCAGGAAAGGACAGAGCGAGTTAAACCAGCTCCAACTGCTGACTAGATACAAAACTGACTGTCACCAAACACTCACATAGAAACCCTATCACTAACACTGACCACACCCCATCACTCTCACCCTCCCCATAACTGAAAACCCTCCCAATTACTCACACCATCCCCCTGGAACTCACTGTGTCTAAAACATGTCCCCAGGTGTCAGCAAATATGGCCTTTCCAGGATTTACCTTGTTCTAAATTTCCAAACTCTCAGAGACAGCTCCTGAGAGAAGGTAAGGCTGCAAAGCAATGTGGGTGTCAGTAAACCCTGCCTTGGAGATATTCTACACAGCAGGCAGGAAACTGTTCAATCTCCACCCCCTTTAATCAGAATCTATGATCATGCCACACGCTAGCACAGATGTGAGTGTGCTCACTCAGAAACTCAGCACCAGGTCTTCATCACCTCCTTCTCTGCAGCTTTGAAATCAATGGGATTTTCACTCATCCCCTGGAAAATTTCTTCCATCTCTAAGAATCCTTGACTTATAAATATCCAAGGGTCTGTTTCCAGGAGAGTGCAGACCCTGTAAAATACACCTCCAGCTGGTTTGGAACCGATAAATCACTTAGCAGATTCTAAATCAGAACCAATCAAAATGCACATCTGATTCAATGGTCACATGGGTCTGATAGAATCTGATACTGGCCCCAACTGTATGAGTGATTGTAGATCCAGTCTTTAACAACACTTGCTCTGGAATCCAACCCTTAAGTTTGAATAAGACCCCAGCCAGGCTGAAAATCTATCCCGGGGAACCCTGGTGAATTATGGGTGCATCTTTGGTTCCAGTCTCTTATGAGAAGCAGCTGGTTTACTTCCCAGTGGTTATAGTAAAAGGATCAGGTCCAAGCCTGATGGACCAAAGCTGATTGAGAATGAGTCAACTTGATTGGCTGAACATTTTTTAATGAGAAAATGGCTGCTTGAGTGAAATCCTAATTAAATACCCAGAAGGCTTTCAGGAAGGTCTGGGGACTGTCAAAGGAGCCAAGGCCACCTTGCATGTTGACTGAGAAGCAATCCCATGATTCTGCAAGGTCGATCCAGTGCCATTTGCTCCACACGCAAAAGTAGGAGCAGGAATCAGGCTGCGAGAAAGTGAAGGGTTCATCAAACCAGTGCAGTTTGCTGAAGGGGCAGCACTAATCGTACCGATTGTGAAGCCTAACTGGTTGGTTCACCTTTTTGGGGATTTCAAACAAATGGGAAACCACTTTTCACAGCTGGATATATAACAAATCCCATGCACAGAAGAATTATATGCAAAACCAATGTGGGATGTCCTTCACAAAGACAGACATGAGCCATGTGTACCTGCAGTTGTGTTTAGACAAGAATTCCAATAAATATGCTCCAATTAATCCCCATAAGGGTTTGCACCAATATATAATACTGTCTTTCGGGGTACCATCAGCCTGTGCCATTTTCCAGTGGACAATGGCGAATATTTTACAAGGTGTGCTCCACCTCACACCTATCTGCATTACACGATAATAACCTGGGAAGAACTATAAAGAGCATTGAGAGAACTTGGACATGGTGCTTTAATGTTTCTCCAATGGGACTGTATACCTTACGAGGGAAACATATGTGTTCTAGGCACCCCAAGCGACATACCTGAGCTACAGAGCCAACAAGACCAGGTTACACCCAGTTGGAAGATAAAGTGAGGATGATCAAAAGCTTCCCAGCTTCCATGTCTGTACAGGAGCTTGGGTCTTCCCTTGGCTTGGTGAATTATTACGGAAGCTCAGATGTAACCTGGCCTCTCTCCTGGCCCCCTTACATCTGCTATTGAAAAAGGGTCAGCCTTGGAAACATTTGCACAGCCAACATGAGCCTTTGGGGAAATGAAGAAACAGCTATTGTTATCTAAGGTGTTGGCACACCATGATCCAAATTGAGATATGGTGCTGGCATGTGAGATCTCTTTGTATGGTATTGGAGGGGCATTAGCTCAACAGAGTGGAAGGCCCACGAATGTTTGCTTCTCAGACTTTGGTTGATGCTGAATAATGATACACCCAGATTGAGAAGGAAGGTTTGGTGGTCATCTTGGTGGAAGAATGTTCCAAAAATATCTTTATGGATGTAAACTTGTAACAGATCACAAGCCTCAGCTCGGGCTATTTAAGAGGGCAGTGTCATGTCGCCTGTAGATTTTGATTGAATTCAGGAGTGAGTTCTGACTCTCAGTGTATACAATTAGAGGTTGGAATACTCTGGTAAATGCGGATGCCTGGATTTGCCTCCCACTGCAGATACACCACCGATGGTGCCACCACGAGAACAGTCCATTCTGATTTTAAACTTTCTGGACACCTTTCCGGTCACTGCTGACAATGTCAGACTGTGGCCACAAAATGATCCCACCCGGGCAAATCTAAACCAGCTGGTGGTGACGGGGGAAACAAAAGGGTCATCACAAACAGAATTGAAACCTTTCTCGACCTGCTGAGACCAGACCACATTGCGGCTGGTATATTATTATGGGGAACAAGAGCGAATGTCCTGAGTTGCCAGATACTGGGTCGTGCAAAATGATGATGCTGGTGAGAGGTTATGTATGGTGGCCAGGATTAGATGCCAACATGGCTACATTGGTGGGGCAGTACCCAGAATGCCAACAGCTCTGCCACATTTGTAGGAATGACTAGATAAATCCAGAACTCAGTTACATGTCAAATATGCTGGTCCTTCTGTCATTGTTTTTCGTCATTGTAGACATCCATTCAAAGTGGTTGGATGTGCATCGTGTTCATTCGTCAACCCTGCAAGCACTTCATTATTTAGCAATTGATTGCTGATTTGAATAACACTAATAATTCCTGTATTATAAATTTCTTCATTCGATTTTTTTTCTTCAATCCTAGCTTTCTATAAAATTTGCAGAATTATTTTTCCTGGTTTGACGGCAAAAGACAAATACCAAAGCTATGTTTCTGTGAGAAATATGGAATGCTCTTTTTTCAGCTATACTTCCATTGAATTATTTAAATTATTCTTTCACTTCACCTGAGCATTTGCACCCTATTTCAAACCAAAACTAAAATTGAGCTCAAAAACAAACTGCCTCTGGCTGGTGTGTGTCGCTGGCATAATCATTTCCCGACTTAATGCAATGTGAATTCTGAGGCTGGGACTCAGCATGTGTACACACACATACGTGCTCAAATACACCATGCTCCTCCTCCTCCTCCGACCACAAAGCACTGTGCACACAATGGGCTGGATGAGGATGAAAACCCAGCGTAAAGCCCCCTGTTTCCGACCCCTGCTTTTCTCTGCACTCTGCAGAGGCCAGCTCAGAGTGTACACCATCACAGGCAATGTTAAGTCAGTGTTAGTGAAGCCCAGTTCCTTCACTCAGACCAATCGCCTCTCCTCCCCTGATGTCCCAGATGTGGGATCTAGTCTGTCCACTTCTCACTTTGTTTCTTAAATAAAAAGACAAAGATTTTAATAGTTAGCTTGAATGCAGGTCTCTTGTTTTTTTCTTAATGTTTCATCTTTTCCAGGTCATCAATTTGTTGCTGTAACATTTTTGCTCAGCAAGCTGCTGGGTTTCTTCATGCCGAACTTGAATTGAAGTAAATTGTTTATTGCTCATCCAGCCAAGATCTGAAGCTGCTGCCCACGGGGAGTAAAAGGTTCTCAAAAGGCCTGATTGCTTTTTGGAGGGTGGAAAAGGTCATTTTGCCCCAGTGGAAATGAGAAGTGTTGACAATGCTCTGCATATCTGCTACAATCTCTGCAGGGAGAACCACCAGTCCGTGACCCTTTTTCAGAACAAGAGGATGTCCTGGGCCTCAAATGTTGGCTCAGTTTCTCTCTCTACAGAGTTAAAAATCACACAACACCAGGTTATTTGGAGGCACAGTTGGACGGAAACGTGGTGTTGTGTGACTTCTAACTTTGTACAAACCAGTCCAACACCAACACCTCCAAATCATCTGTCCGCAGATGCTGTCTGAACTGCCGAGAATTCTCAGCATTTTCTGTTCATATTCCAGATTTCCAGCATCTGCAATACTGAGCTGAACTATTATATGCTCCAGTAGCATTTATAAATTTGGTTAGTTCAAGTTAAAAATGGGAAAATATTTCTCACTCAATGCAGAGTGCAATCTTTCTGTTAATAAAACCCTCTTTGGTCAAGGAAAGTAGCACATTGTTGCCAGGGAAATGATAAGTGAATTGGAAGTGAAACCAGGGCCATTCCCTAATTGAATAGGTCACTGTGAGTTCAAGGTATTTTTGGATGATCGTTTGGGGAATCTCTGAAGTTCCACTCCTTTCCATATGACAGTGGGATATTGTGTAAGAGCAGGTTCAAAGAAGCAGAGCTGGTTGCCTAAACAAATGGACAAGTTCTGTCTGTCTGACAAAGCAGTGGTTGCAAAGTGGGCCATGCTTAAATCTGAGCTTTCAAAGTGTTTTAAAATCGAGGAATGAAATGCAAGAGGCAAAAGTTTTGCGAAATGCAAGTAAAACATTGCAACTCCAACTCTTTAACTGTGGATGAATGTTAGAAACGAAAATCGCCTCTCAATAATCGCTCTAAGACAAATTCAGGAAAACAAAGTTTTATTACAAGTCTGCAGAGTTGGGCACTCCCTCAAGAGAAAGAGAGCGCAGAGGCTTACAAAGTTCTCGTTTAAATACAGTATAAGCTCCTCCCCTCTATAGCTCCAAAGAGCCACGAGGTTCACATTTTAAAAGAAATCATTATTTTAAAGTCTGTAACAAATGTCTCCAGACCCTCCCCTCCCTGGCTCTAATGAGCTATAAGGTTCACATTCCTAAACTGTCACGATACTCCAATTTTCACCCTTATCTCAAAGTCCGCAACAAATGTCTTCAGAGTCTCTAGAGTTGTTGTTTTTCTCACCCCGTAGTCTCATTAGTCAAAGACCTATTCTTCTTTGTCTGTCTAGGGTCTTATCAGCAGATGTTTTCTGCATTAATTTGTAACTGATGTCTTCTCGAGTCGTTTCGCTATCCTCAGTCTTATCAGCCAAGGTCTCATTCTTCCCTGTCTGTGTTCATCAATCAAGGGCCTGTTTGTTCTTACTTTGCAGCTTGAATTGTTAGACACTATTCTACTTTTAAATATATAAAATGTTAAAATGTTCTAAAGGAAACACAAGCTTTGCACATCTACTTTTGAGTATATAAAATGTTCTAAAGGAAACACAAGCTTTGTCTTTTCTGTGGTTTCTAAAGGAAACACAAGCTTTGTCTTTTCTGTGGTTCAGGCACATCTTAAAGTTCAAACCAAAATCACTTCTCACAATTCCACCCTTTTCTTTCTTTAAGATGTGCCTGACCAAGATAAACCCCCCTTTTCAAGGGCCCGGGAAATCCTAGGTCTTTCGCAGTAACATCACTTTAAGTTCCCGCGTCCCATGTTGTGGAACCACCACTGCCTGGAGTCGGGAAATATTTTTCTGAATTAAAAACTGAATACAGGGAGTTAGGCAGGGTAATACGAGAAGAAGAATCATGCCTCCCCCAACCACCAGCAACGCCGTGCGCCACCAGCTACCACCTAGGAGACCATCCCACCAATACAGTCCAAGTAGAGTTCATTATTGCTGTCTTTTCAGTTTTACCACCAACGGCTTGTCCCCTTGCTCGCATGTCCAGGTGCTTTCTTCTTCAGGCGGAACGGGCCCCTTTATCCTTGATGCGTGGACCCACCCTTTTTCTTTCGTTCGAACAGCTGCCTCAGTTGTTAACAGAACCAGGAACGGTCCTTCCCACCGCGGCTGGAGCTTTTCGGCCTTCCAGGTCTTAACAAGTATCCAATCTCCGGGCTCCACCTTATGCAGGAGGAAGTCGAGCGGCGGAGTCTGAGCCAGGAGACCTTTCCTTCGGAGTTCTGCAAAAGAACGGGATAAGGCCAGTAAATAGGTTCGGATAAATACATCCCCCCCTTGTAGAGTGGGACATCCATCAACCTTACTCCAATACGGTAATCCGAACAGCATTTCATAGGGGGAAACCCCGACATCTCGGCGAGGTGCCGTACGTATCCTCATTAGGGCAATGGGCAGGCACTTTGGCCATGGTAACTTAGTTTCTAACATCAGCTTAGTCAATTGGGTCTTGAGCGTGCCATTCATTCTCTCAACTCGACCCGAACTCTGAGGATGCCAGGGTGTGTGGAATTTCCATTGGATTCCCAGGGCAGTACAGATCAAATGGTGTAGCTTAGAAATGAAATGCGGCCCGCAATCGGAGTCAATAGATTCCATTATGCCATATCTCAGGATTATGTTCTCTAACAACAGTCGGGCCACGGTTGGTGCATCGTCTTTGGCAGTTGGGAAAGCCTCTACCCAGTGAGTGAAATGGTCTACTATTACTAGCAGATATTTCCATCTCTGTACTGGGGGTAATTCTGTAAAGTCGACTTGGATCCTCTGAAATGGCCTAATCACTAGGGGCTGACCACCAGCTGGCATAGAACGCATGGTTTTCTGATTAATACGCCGACAAGTGGGGCATCCGACTACCTCTTGTTGGGCTAATGTGTATATCCCCCTGCATACATAGTCTCTCAGGATTGTGTCACACATGGCTTGCACCCCCCAGTGGGTCTGATGGTGTAATCGGTGCAGAATACCCCGGGTGATCTGTTTGTTCAGTACTTGTCTCCCATCAGGAACTGTCCACTTCCCGTTAGTATCTAGCCGGGCACCCAATTGATCCATTTTATCAATCTCCCCCTGGGTGAAGACGGGTTGTTTAGCGAGGCCCTCCCTCAACGGTATTAACGTTAACAATTGGACGGATTTTTCGACCGCTGCCCGCTTGGCTTCCTCGTCTGCCAGCCGGTTTCCCACCGCTTCCGGTGTCGACCCCTTCTGGTGACCGGGTACATGGACTACTGCAAGTTCCGTAGGTAACGCCAGGGCTTCCAACGTTAGGCTGATCATTTGTTCGTGAGCTAATTCCTTTCCCCGGGAAGTTATCAATCCTCGCTCTTTCCAGATTTTCCCGAAAGTATGAACGACTCCGTATGCATACTTTGAGTCAGTATATATGGTCCCCACTTTCCCTTCCAACAGCTTCAGGGCCCTCTGGAGGGCGTACAACTCACAGGATTGGGCTGACCACTTCCCGGGCAGTCGTCCAGACTCAATCGTCCGTTTCGTTGCACCATCTATAACAGCATAGCCACTGTATCGTACTCCACTGATGCACCGGGAGGACCCGTCGATATACAGTTCCTGTCCCTCACCCAGCGGGGCTTCCTGCAGGTCCTCTCGGCTTTTGGTCTGCAAGTCCACAAATTCCACACAATCATGCTCCTGTTCCCCGTCTGCAGGACGTCCGTACAGAAACTGGGCTGGGTTGCAACTGAGATCTTTTGCAAAATTGAGATCGTTCCCGGTCATCAAAATCGTCTCATACTTTAGGATGCGAGAGTCTGTTAACCAGCGGTGAGCCTTCTGAGCCAGTATGGCACTAACCGAATGTGGGGAGTATACTGTGATCCTTCCTCCAAAGGTAAGTTTTCGGGCCTCTTCTACTAACATTGCCGTAGCTGCCACTGCCTGTATACAGGTCGGCCATCCACGTGACACAGGGTCTAACATTTTTGACAAAAATGCAACCAGCTGTCGTTTCCCTGCCCGCAGCTGAGTGAGCACACCCTGGGCAATTCCGCCGGCGCTATTAACATATAACTGGAACGGTTCCTTCAGGGTGGGTAAAGCCAATACCGGAGCTCGAATCAGTTTATTTTTAATAATATTAAATCGCTGCTCCTCCTCATCTGACCAGTCCACCTTTTGTCCTTCTTGTCCCAGTTTGTCGTACAAAAATTTTACTAAAGTGGTGTAACTTTCAATCCATATCCGGCAATACCCTACTAGTCCCAGGAATTGCCTGACTTCCTTCTTCGTCCTGGGTATTGGCATACCCGTAATTCCTGATATTCGTTCTGGCGTGATACGGCGGTGCCCCTTACTGACTTGATGGCCCAGATATCTTACTTCTCGCTCCACAAACTGGAGTTTTGTCCTGGAGACGCGTAGACCCTGTTTCCCCAGGAAGTTCAACAGGGCAACGGTGTCTGCTCGTACCTCCTCTTCTCTTGGTCCTGAGAGTAAGAGATCATCGACATATTGGAGCAATTGATTCTCCGCGTTACACTGAAATCCTTCTAAGATCTGCTCCAGTATTTGTCCAAACAAATTGGGTGACTCCGTGAATCCCTGCGGCAAGACCGTCCATCTTAACTGTCGCTTTCGTCCTGTGAAGGGATTCTCCCATTCAAAGGCAAAAAGGTTCCGACTTTCTTCGTCAAGGGGGCAACTCCAGAAAGCATCCTTCAGATCTATTACGCTGAACCATTCATGTTCGGGGGGAATTTTACTCATTAACGTGTAGGGATTAGGTACCACCGGGTATCTAGCCTGGACTACTTCATTCAACCCCCGCAGGTCTTGCACCAGCCTATATGTCCCGTCCGGCTTCCTCACAGGGAGTATTGGAGTATTGAAAGGGGACATGCATTCCTCCAGTAGTCCATCTGTGATTAATCTTTCTATCACAGGTTGTAACCCCTCCCGTCCTTCCATAGCAATCGGGTATTGTTTCCTTCTTACCGGGCCTCTTCCTGGTAACATGGTGATTTGGAGAGGTTTGATGTTTAGACCCCCTCTGTTCCCCTCTCGGTACCAAACTTCCGGGTCTATTTGTTGATCATCATCTTCGGTGAGGGCGAACAACCTTACCACCATTTCCCCGTTACTTGGTACCGTTCCGATCCCTAGTTTGACCTGCAAGTCTCTTCCTAACAAATTAAATCCCGCCGATGGCAGTAGAAGGAGGTCTCGTTTAGTAGTTCTGTTTTCATATCCAATTTCCACGTCCTCTACCACTGGGACTTGTAATTTCTGTCCTCCAATTCCAGATACCCCCATAACTTTTCCTCCTGCTCGGGTGCCGGGGGGTATTTGGATTATACTTGATCTTTCGGCTCCCGAGTCCACCATAAATGTGATCTCCGATCCTTGGGGCCCTACTTTCAAGTTTACCAGGGGTTCCTGTCGATAGTCCTTTTGCCCCAAGGGTAGGAACCCCTGACCTCCCTAATCTTCCTCCATCAGGGCGTACGACCTCACCTCCCGCTTGTAGCGGGAGCACTCTCGTTTAAAATGTCCCTCTTCATTACAATAGTAACATCTGAGTGTCCTCTTCGTTTCCCTGTCGCGGTCTCGCGTTCCTCCACTCTTCCTTTGTTCCGGCCATGGTTCTCTTTTCCTCTGCTCTTGCCACGACTCTCCCCTTTCCTGTTTCTGCCACGGCTCTCCCTTTTCCTTTCTTCCAGATTAACATCAGGTTTTGAATTGACATATAAAATGAGGGCTTGCCGGACCCAGTCTTCGTCAGTACCGAATCTAGGCCACCACACTGAGTCGCCCTGAATAGGTTTCTGGGACCACTTTTGACAGTATTTTACCATCTTCCTTTTAGATTTTCCCTTTCTTCCAGCCTGATCCCAATTATTTAGCATTCTCCCTAACGGACTATCGTCAGGTACCCCGGGGTATGTGTCATTGTCCCTGTTTAAGCCTACCTTTCCCTTAATCACCTTAGATCCCTTATTTCCCATTTCCGAGGACTTCGTATTTTTCCCGTGATAATCTATCACAATGTAGCCAATTCCCGGACCTTCAGTCCCGTGATCGCCCAGGTTCCTTTGCAGGCACCCCCGGTCTTTGGATTCCTGTGTCCTACGTCTCTGTGACACAAATCACAGGCACCCCGTAGGTACACGCTCCTCCTCAAACACGGTCTCTGCAAAATCCCTCACAGGCGAGCCCCGGCCTCCAGATTCCTGAGTCCCACGTCTCTGTAGAAAAAAAAATCCACAGGCACCCCGTAGGTACCCAGTCCTCCGGAAACACGGTCCCCGCAAGTTTTGTCTTACCTGGGTTCGGTGCACCGAAATTACTCGATCGTTAACCGTCCCCACTGCCTCGGGTACACCCCTCCTTTGTTTTCCTGAGCCTCCCGGATATCACTCGCTCAAGCCGCGCGGGGCGACAAGCAAGGAATCAGGGACTGCTGAACTCAGCAGGGTGCACCTTCTCCGATATCCTTCCTCAACTCCCCTTGCGGCCGGAGTGTTGATCCCGGATGACGAGCCCCCAAGTTGTTAGAAACGAAAATCGCCTCTCAATAATCGCTCTAAGACAAATTCAGGAAAACAAAGTTTTATTACAAGTCTGCAGAGTTGGGCACTCCCTCAAGAGAAAGAGAGCGCAGAGGCTTACAAAGTTCTCGTTTAAATACAGTATAAGCTCCTCCCCTCTATAGCTCCAAAGAGCCACGAGGTTCACATTTTAAAAGAAATCATTATTTTAAAGTCTGTAACAAATGTCTCCAGACCCTCCCCTCCCTAGCTCTAATGAGCTATAAGGTTCACATTCCTAAACTGTCACGATACTCCAATTTTCACCCTTATCTCAAAGTCCGCAACAAATGTCTTCAGAGTCTCTAGAGTTGTTGTTTTTCTCACCCCGTAGTCTCATTAGTCAAAGACCTATTCTTCTTTGTCTGTCTAGGGTCTTATCAGCAGATGTTTTCTGCATTAATTTGTAACTGATGTCTTCTCGAGTCGTTTCGCTATCCTCAGTCTTATCAGCCAAGGTCTCATTCTTCCCTGTCTGTGTTCATCAATCAAGGGCCTGTTTGTTCTTACTTTGCAGCTTGAATTGTTAGACACTATTCTACTTTTAAATATATAAAATGTTAAAATGTTCTAAAGGAAACACAAGCTTTGCACATCTACTTTTGAGTATATAAAATGTTCTAAAGGAAACACAAGCTTTGTCTTTTCTGTGGTTTCTAAAGGAAACACAAGCTTTGTCTTTTCTGTGGTTCAGGCACATCTTAAAGTTCAAACCAAAATCACTTCTCACAATGAATATTCTGAGTTCCGAAAGGATTTGAAGGAAGGATTAAAGAGTGGGATGAGGGTGTTGGATGTAAGGAGCTCACAAATAGGACATCACCAAGGTGTTGGATCCCTCTCCCTGGACCTGGAGCCTGGATTTCATAGCTGGGATTGAATTTGGTTTTTGTGAGCCACAGAATAAAAGGGGACAATGAAAGTGGAATTTCTGACAAATCTGACCTTATCAAATGTCTGGTTTGTCCTCTTGATCATTACAGTCAGAATCACCTTTGCTGTGTTTGCATGTTGGTTCACCAGGTCGGTGACATAATTCCAGAAATGCACATTGAAATAATCTGCAATGAATTGGAGATGTTCTGATGGGTTTTACAGTCACAAGAACCTATTGAAACTCTGTTGACCATTGCAAAATTTCAAACCATAGGAAAATCTTTAATACCTGAGACTATTATGTACAGCAAAGTGAGTAAGTTTAGTATCTGTAAAGGAAACAATTAAAGGAGCTGGTTGATAAATATTAAAATAAGCATTACAACAATGTACTGGGTTCCATCAATCATAAAAACGCAAAAAAAACCTGGAATATCACCTCTGCAAGAAATTACTCTGAAAATCACTTTAATGCTGAAAGATGCCATTAAAGAGACAGACTAATAAACATTTACCCCAAAAACCACCTGATCAAAGAGAGGCTCATCCACACATTGACTCTCTCCAATAATCCACCAATTTATCACACCCTTAGAATCCTGTCTGACATTTGAGGCAGAATCAGATTCAACTGGGTCAGGATTAACTGCTGCAGCCTCTCTGAGCAGGGAGTAAACACAGAATCAGTGTCACTCAGACACTCGATGGAGTCAATATGCACACTGGGGAGAGGCTGGGACACAATCCAGGGATTGGATTGTTCAACAGAAGATCACTGACCAGAATAGGAACCTGGGATACAGCTGGAATGTTATTAACCTGGAACAGTGACTGGAATATACCCGATCAATTATTAACCTGGAACAATACCTGGGACACATCCAGTACATCACTGACCTGAAATAGTAACCTGGTACACATCGAGACTATCACTAATTTGGAACATTAGCCTGACATACACCTGATCTATCACTGATCCAGAAAGTAACCTGAGACCCTGGATTACTTGTCAATAACATTACTTTACCCCATTGTCCTCCGTACCTCTGGTGTGGAACAGGAACCTCGGTTAATCTTGATATTGCACCCAGGATTGTACTTTTCTGATTTGAACCATTTCTCATTTGCTTTGTGTTCTCTGACCTCTTTAGGCACCCTACTATTGGGAGACCTGGAGCGTCAGGTTGGCTGCATAACAGGCGGCTGATCAAACATCCCCCATTTCAAACTCTCACCAAGAGATTCACATTCACCCCAGAAACACACACACACACACACACAGAATCGAAAGCGAAATTCTGTACTTACTGGGAGTGACACAGGAAAAACACGGGGAGGTGGAGAAAAAGATCAGCAACATTCTCGGAATACACTGTCCCTGTTCCAAGGACACTGGAAACCAAACACTCGGAGGGGGAAACACCACTTTATAACAACAGTCTATAAATTGGAAAAACACAATAATCTAACTACGTTGAGATTACATCCTATCATGCTTGGCAAAATTTGATTTCCTGAATCAAACAGCAGAAGAATCGAGTGAATGGTAGTGTCAGAAAAATAAAGCCAGTTGAAGAGAGAATCAATTGTTCGTCACCAGGAAGCTCAAAGCCAGACGGTGCAGAGTCAGATCGTGAAACAGAAACTTTGAGCTGCACTTTTAGACGCTGGTACTCCCGTCACCCAGGGCTGGATGCAGTGGTGTGGTCCCAGCGTGTGCAGAGTGCCAAGTGGAATCTCACATTGTTTTCCTGGTTACTTGGTCACCACAAGCTGGATAAAAGAGGAGGACTGGAAGTGAAGTGTGAAGAAGGAAGGGTGGAGGAGGGGCAGGGAAGGGTGGAGGAGGAAAAGGTAAGGGTGGAGGATGGATAGGGAAGGGTGGGGGAGGGATAGGGAAGGTTGGAGGATGGATAGGGAAGGGTGGAGGATGGATAGGGAAGGGCATGAGGCATGATATAGAAGGGAGGAGGAGGAGGAAGAGTAGGAATGGGAGAACAAGGAGGGTGAGGAGTAAGAGAAGGGAAAAACGCCAAACAGCTGGGGACAGGATCTGCATGGTATAATTGATGGTGCCTGACCTGTACAGGATGAGGGAGCTGGACAATATGTAGCTTTCACATGTCCTGCAACATTTGATCAAATGAGCTGGCGTTTTGTTCCAATTTCAGGCTTCCTAAAGGTTTAGTGATTGACAGCACATCCACATACCTTGCCAGCAAGGCTCCAGTAGGCCAGCCTTGTATGTCTCACTCAATAAAGGAGTGGTTGGTTATTGCCAACAGCAAAGAATAATGCAGCAACACAAACAGAAATTGTTGGAGAAAGTCAGCAGGTCCAGCAGCATCTTGCTGAAGAAAGCAGAGTTCACATTTTGAGTCCAGTGTCTCTTCATCCGAATGATTAGTAGCTGGGAAAGAGTATTGTTTGGGCTGAAGATGAAGTTGGGGAGGGGGGTAGTGGAGGGGAAAGGAAAGCAGCTAAGTGTGGGAGGGGGAGACGTGAGAGCAGAGAGAGAGAGAGAGAGAGAGAGATACACACAAGAAGGTAATGGATGGCTGGCGGCAGATGACAGCTGAATAAGTGACAAGAAGAATGAGGAGTAAGAGAAACTTGGTGAACGGTGCTAAATGCAAGCCGTGTAATGAGATACCAGGCCGAGGGATACGTGGGAATGGATGACTGTGCTAAAAGTAACCCATGTCAGATCAAGATTGGATGTGGGGTGGGTTAACAAAACATGGAAGGATGAAATCAAGCTCTCCAGTTAGTGAACTTGATGTTGAGCCTGAGAGGCTGCAGGGTTAGTCAATGAAAAATGACAAGTTGTTCTTCAAGCTTGCACTGAGACTGACTGGAACACTGCAGCAGGCCTGCAGCAGAAATGCTGATGTAGGAACACAGGGGTGTGGAGCAGTGGCAGGCAGTTAGAAGCTCAGGAGCATTTTTGTGGAAGGATCATCGGTAATCTGCAAAGTGGTCACCCAGTCTATGTGGTGTCTCTCCAGTGTGAGCAGCTATCACAGCAGACTAGGTTGGGTGAAGTGCAGGCAAATCACTCTACAGTAGAGTAGCTTTATTTGTCATTTCTACCATATACAACTGATACAGTAAAGAAATGAGACAGCGTTCCTCCAGGACTGAGGGTGCTACATGGACAGCACAAACTACACAATTGAAGTTAAAAATCACACAACACCAGGTTATAGTCCAACAGGTTTAATTGGAAGCACTAGCTTTCGGAGCGACGGTCCTTCATCAGGTGATTGTGGACGGCTCGATCGTAACACAGAATTTATAGCAAAACTTTGCAGTGTGATGTACCTGAAATTATACAATTGAACATGGCATAAAGTGCAAAAGAAATGCAAAACATGCAAGTTCCAGTGTAATAGAGGAATAATAAATAATAGACACTTTTCTAGTAGCAATTCAAAGTCGTGCAAAGAATTTGAGATGGGAAAGAGTCTGATTATACAGTGCTCAGGAGCCTGATAGCCTGGGAGAAGAAACTGTTGCACAGTCTGGCCGTGAGAGACTGAATGCCCCAGTATCTTCTGCCAGATGACAGGAGGAAGAAGAGTTTGAGTGAGGGGTGTGTGCGGTCTTCCACAATGCTCCTAGCCTTTTGAATGCAGCCTATGGTGTAATGGAGGGAAGAGAGACCCTGGTGATCTTCTCAGCTGTCCTCACTATCCGTTGTCGGGTCTTACAATCTGAGATGGTGCAATTCCCGAACCAAGCAGTGATGCAGCAGCTCAGGGATGAACCCTCTGTGGAATGTGGTGAGGATGGGGGTGGGGGGGGGAGGTGGGCTTTCCTCAGCCTGCATGGAAAGTAGAGATGCCACTGGGCCTTCTTGGCTATAGAGCTGATGTTGAGGGTCCAGGTGAGATTCTCTGCCAGGTGGACACCAAGCCATTTGGTGTTCATCACGATTTCCATGGGGATGGGGGTGTCCATTGATGTCCAGTGGAGAGTGGTCATTCTGTACCCTCCTGAAGTCAACAGCCATCTCTTTCACCTTGTCCACATTCAGAGACAGGTTGTTGGCTCTGCACCAGTCCATTAACCGCTGCCCCTCCTCCCTGTATGCCGGCTGTCGTACCTGCTGATGGGACCCCCTACAGTCGTATCATCACTTGATGATGTGATTCGAGCTGTGTAGCACTGCACAGTCGTGTGTCAGCAGGTGAACAGCAGTGGTCTGAGCTCACAGCCCTGAGCACCCCGTCTACCATGCTCAGTGTGATGGTGTTGGAGATGCTGTTCCCAATCCAGACTGGAAGGCATGTCGGGGGCCTTGGATAGTGTGGAGGGAGGATGTAAATGGGCAACTTCTGTCATTGCATGGGAAGGTGCTATGGGAGTGTGAGTAGATGCTGGAAGTGGAGGAGGAGTATACCAGAATGTCCTGGAAGAAATGGTTCCTGCGGAATGCTGTTGGGGAGGGGGAGGGGGAGGGGAAGGGAAGATTTATCTGTTCATGGAATCCTGTTGGAGGTGACAGAAATGGCAACCAATGATCCTTTGGATATGGAGGCTGGTGAGTAATAAGTGAGGAGCAGGGGTTCGTATTGCTGTTGTGTGAGGGACAGTAAGGGGTGAGGGTAGAACTTCAGGAGATGGGTCAAACATGGCGAAGAGCCCAGTCAACCACAGTCATGGGGAATTCTCAGTTGAGGAAAAAGATGAACATTTCTGAGGCACCCAATAGAAGGTGGCATTATCCGAACCAATTCAGTGGGAATGGAGAAACTGGGAGAATGGGATGGAGTCTCTGCAGAACCAGGATGTAAGGATGTGTAGTCAAGGTAACTGTGGGAGTTGGTGGGTGTGTAAAGGATATTGGTGGCTGTCTTTGTCCCTGGAACTGGAAACAGAGATGTTGTGGAAAGGCAAGGAGGAATCAGAGGTAGACCAGGTGAAGGTGAAACTGAGGTTGAAATTGTAAATGGAGCTGATAAATTTTGCCAATTCTGATCTAGAGGGGAAAGCTGCAGCATTGGTGTCCTTGGTATACGGGAGAGAGAGTTGTGGAGAGGGACCTGAGTAGGACTGGAAGAAGGACTGTTTTATGTATCCCACAATGAGACAGGCATAACTGGAGCCCTTATTAGTACCTCGAAGCTGAAGAAAGTGAGAGGAATTAAAGGAGAAATTGTTCAAAGTGAGGATGAGCTTGGCCACACGGAGGAGGATGGTGGTGGAAGGGGCTGCTTCAGGATTTTTTCCCAGAAAGAAGTGGACAGCCCTGAGAGCAGCCAGATGGGGGATGGACGTATCTCAGGATTGCATGTCCACAGTGAAGGGGAGGTGACTGCAGCCCGCACACTGGAAATCTTAAAACAAACATAATATGTAAGAAGAAATACAGTTGTAACTGAGGAGGGATTGCACTTGGGATTAAAAAAAAAGGATCAAGGAAGCAAGAAATAAGTTCAGGAGTGGGCAGGAGTGGGCAGAAACAATGGGTCTGCCCAGCCAATCCTGTTTGTGGGTTTTGGGAAGATGGAGGAGCAAGCTGTCTTGGGATTGGGGAATTTCGAACTGAGACTACTCTCCTTGGAGAAGGGAACGTTCAGAGAAAATTTTAGAGCAGATGCTGAGCTCATGGGAATGTTGGACAAATAATTGTACACTAGTTCCCTGTGGGTAAAGGGTAAAACCTATCAGAGCATGGTTAGGTGAATGGTGAAAGAACCAGAGGTGACATCAAAATAATACAAGGATCAGGAGCAGGAGTCTGCCATTCAGCCCCTCAAGACTAGCTTCACCATTTGATAAGATCACCAGGTTATGACATCACAGTCAAAAAGTGTGGTGCTGGAAAAGCACAGCGGGTCAGGCAGCATCCGAGGAGCAGGAGAGTCGACGTTTTGGGCATAAGCTTTTTATCAGGAATGTGACCTCACCTCTCTCTCCCTGTTCACCCTCTCTAAGCCTTGTCAATTGATAATTTGTTTGAGAAACAGAAGCATTAGGAAGAATAGAAGGCTATTCATCCACAGATTATTAATTATCCTGGAGTTTGGTAGGATTTGGGATGCAGAGCCTGAGAGTGTGGCGCAGGGAGATTTGATTGTACCTTCCAAAACCAATTTGGATAATGATCTGAAAAGGAAGGATTTGCTGGATTCTGGGGAACAGGCTGGGGAATAGAACCAGCAAAGCTGTTTTCACAGAAGGCCAACACGAATGTTCTGAGCTGAATGGCTCCAGGTACATCAGCTCACTCTCACTGGGGGAAAATTTCAAGTAGATTATGAGCAGCAAGACTTTCACCCAGTTATCAAACCTTCAGATTCAGCAGTGGACCAATGTGGGGGAGAGGCCAGACCAGCGTGAGGTCAGTAAGAAATCTTTCACCCAGTCATTGACCCCCTGGGTGATCCAGTACATTCACATGCAGCTGACGCTGTACTGGTGTGAGGTCTGTAAGAAAATGGTCACTCAGTCTTCAAGAAGGTGTTTGTCCTCTCCTCGTCCCTTGTGATATATCAGTGCAACCCCACCTGGGGAGAGAGCTTTATACCAAAGTTTTCACCAAGTCTCCTTGTTGCTGGGCCATCGGTGCGCACACAAGTGAGGGTGAGGGACAGTGTGGGATTTAGGAGCCAAGTGGCTCATGATCTCTGAGCCTCCAGAGAGCCCAACACATCATCCTGCCCATCCCCACCGCGATCTGAGTATGAGAATCTTCAGAAAGACTCCTAGCCTGCTTATCATTTCTTTCCCCCACCCCCTCTGATATAACAGTACATAGACAATGGCCAATATCACAAGGGTATTAATCCAGAGATCCACAGAATATTCTGAGAGCCTGGGTTTGAATCCCAGCATGGCAGATGTGGAATTTGAATTTAGCAAAGCAAATAAGATTCTAATGATGAACATGAAACATAGAACAGCTCAGCACAGTATAGGCCCTTGGGATTGTGCTGATATTTTATCCTACTCTAAGATCAACCTAAGATAATCCTATCTGGCTCACAAATGCTCTTGAAGGAAGGAAATCTGCTGTCCTTACCTGGTCTGGCCTACATGTGACTCCAGACCCACAGCAATGTGGTTGACCTTTAACTGCCCTCTGGGCAATTGCAGATGGGCAATGAATGCTGGCCTAGCCAGTGATGCCCATATCCGATGAATGAATAGAAAAGGAAGTGAGCATCTCTGATTTCACCAAGTTTCTCAGCTTCTCCTGTCACCAGTACATTCACAACAGCGAGAATCTCTGAGGGCCCAGCATTTACCAGAGGGTTGTTAACAGCAAGAAAACATCAGCCACCAGTAAGTTCACAAAATGAAAGAAAAATTCTCGATTGTGATCCTTTCTGAAGGGACGTGTTCACACCAGTATCTTTACTAGTGCTTCCCCTGCCACACCACACACACAAAACACCACACTGACACACACACACATAGACACACACACACACTCTATCGATGTGAATCTGAGCAAATTTTACAAGTATCAGGAAGGCTTTAATTGCTGATTGATAGATTTCTGATTATCAATGCATAAAGGGTGATGGGGATAGTGTGGGTAAAAGCAATTTAGGAGGTCGATCAGCCATGATCGTATCTAATGGTAGAGCTGTTAGACAGACACACACGCACACACGCGCACACACACAGCCACACACTCTTTCACACGCACACACAGCCACACACTCTCACACTCACGTACACACAGCCACACACTCTCACACTCACACGCACACACACAGCCACACACTCTCACACTCACACGCACACACACAGCCACACACTCTCACACTCATGCACACACACACACAGCCACACACTCTCACACGCACACACAAACACACACACT
Source organism: Chiloscyllium plagiosum (assembly GCF_037043375.1). NCBI lineage: Eukaryota > Metazoa > Chordata > Chondrichthyes > Orectolobiformes > Hemiscylliidae > Chiloscyllium > Chiloscyllium plagiosum. The sequence continues at coordinate 47,946,858 of NW_028270173.1, forward strand.
CTCTCTCACACACACAGCCACACACTCTCACACTCAGGCACACACACAAAACCGCACAGTCTCACACTGACGCACACACACTCTCTCTCACACACACAGCCACACACATACACATGACACACACACTCACGCACACAGCTACACTCACTCACACACATACACACACAGAGCAACACACATGTTCTCTCTCTCTCTCTCTCACACACAGAGCCCAACACACACACAGCCTGACGCACGCACACATATCCATACAACGCACGCACACATGCATACACACACACATATCCATACACGCACGCACACATGCATACACACACAAACACACACACACACACACACACACACCCATGCACGCACGCACACACACACACAATTTTTTGGCAAGTTCCACCTTTGCCCTGTACAGGACAATGTTGGAGAGATTATCTGGGGAACGGGGTTCAGGTCCACCCCTGTGTCGAACTCCAGGGAAGTTGTGTGGGGAGAGAGAGGGAGGGAGAGAGAGAGAGAGGGCAGGCGGTCAGTCATTTGGAGACTGCACCTGGGCTCCCATCGATGTCCAGGACTGTTCTTGGCAGCGTTTCAGTAGGCCGAGTTCATTTTTAATCATTGTAAACAGAAGACAAGATCAGGGTTGAAACACTTCTTTGATTTAAGGTTTCTTTTAGGACCTTGAGATCTTCTTCGGATAATCTGAAATGTGGATAATTGATAGTCGCATGATTGAGGTTCCTCCGTAGAAGATTACCCAGGCGTGCCCTATTCACAAAAAGCAGGACAAGTCTAACGTGGCCAAATGCTGACCCATCAGTCTACACTTCATCATCAGCAAAGTGATAGAAGGAATGCTACTGAGTGAATTCCTCACTGATGTTTGGTTTGGGTTCCACGAGTGACATTCAGTCCCCGATCTCATTACAGCCTTGGTTCAAGCATGGATAATAGATTGGAACTCAGGAGGTGAGCACGACTACACTTGATATCAAGACAGCAAGAGCAAACTTGGAGTCAATAGGAATCAGGGAAATCTCTCCACTGATTGGAGTAATATCTACCCTGGGTCTACAGCTCCAGCCAGCAGCTTCATTAATGACTGTCCTCCCGCCAAAAGGTCAGGGCTGGGAATGGTCACTGACAAGTGAACAATGTTCAGCACCATTCACAACATCTCAGGCACTGACACAGACCATATACAGCAAGACCTACGTGGGATCCTGGTTGAGAAGGTAAGGTATGATAAGAATAACAATAATAAGGTTGAAGATCTGAGATGCCTCAAGAGGGGCCTCTTGGTTCGAGATCGGTCAAAAGAATCGACAAATGCGGTCTATTCAAAAAGCAAGGGTCATTAGTTTATTGAATTAAGGTACCCTGACGTAATTCTGTCCAGCAACACAGAGATTGAAGCTTCTGTGTTCCTTGGTGAAGCTGCACAATTACATTTGAAAATTACACATTATTTTTTTAAATAATAGTACAGCATAAATCACAAGAAAGACCAATCACATATCATGAGGTGACATGATTTACAGCAAGTTAATCCAATGATATTTCCTGGGAAAGAGTTCTTCGTTACAAAAATGTCCAATCAACTGTGATATGGTGATGTGATTGAAGACAGGCTAATCCAATGGTATTTTCTTTAAGAAGGATATCTTATTTATGTAAATTGTCATGCCATGTATCAGTTCAAGGTTAGTTAATTGTGTCATTATTCTTCTTATGAAAACTCTATTGTCCTCTTATCTTTGAACTGCAACGTAATTCTGCAAATCAGCAGTATGTTCAGCAGTATGGTTCACAGGCCATTTTATAGTATTCTTTTAAATCAAGAAACCATTTTGTTGTGATAAAAATCTACATATTTTTGTTGCTTAAATGCAAATTTTAGATCCTCAGGGTAAGGGAAGCTACAGGGCAAATTGGAGCCAAAAGTGGACTTGGCTTTGTGACAGGAAGTAAATGATTGGTAAAAAAGTTTGATGATTGGATTTGTGTATGAAGCTTGTGTTCAGCAGTGCACTGCAGGGTTCAGTGCTGGCCCTTTGCTACACATAGCGTACATTAATGATTTGCAAATGTATACGTACGTTACTTCACATGTCAATGTGAGACACCCAACCTCCAGTCAGTGACTGTAAACTACAGCTTTGTACAGGCAGTTAAGTGTTAGCGAAAATTACACCAAACTTTATTAAATCATTTGTTTTATTGATAAGGTCAGAAGTCACATGACACTAGGTTATAATCCAACAGGTTTACTTGAATCACAAGGTTTTGGAGAGCTACTCCTTCATCAGATCAAGGCAGGTGACGTTTTATTCATAAGCAGATGATAGCTGATTAAAATTTTACAGTTTCAAAACAAATCACTTGATGAAATACAATTCTCCATGGAATATGGAAACACTTGTTGAAAATCTTCTACATGGTTGACAGTCATGTACACTTTTTTTGTAGAGGAAATTCAGAATAAAACCTTATGTGGTACCATTTCATTGATTCAGAATTTTTTTCTTCAAATAATTATTTCAGATGCTGTTGCTTGCATTCAATAATAGCCAATACATAATTCTAATTATAACAAAGGTTGAACACAAATGTAAATGTCATGTTTAACTCATCTGCCTCTTGCTGAAGCAGTCCTTGTGTTCATTCTTGGTCCATTACAGGAAAAGGGCAAACAACTAATTTGCCAGAAACCAACAAGTGTCGAAGTGTTCCAGGCTGCATGAAAGAACCATCTCACGTGCTAGAGAACCAAGCTAAATGGCAAATATTACACAGAAAAAATCCCATCTTTGCAAGTTTAAGAGTTGATTGTTTCAAACATTTGAGAAACAAACAAAACCAGAATACATCGTTTGGTGGCAGTGAGTATCTATGACCAAGTCGAAACCACTTTAAATTAACAATACCACTGGTTTGGAAAATCAACCCACATTCGTGCCAGAAGGAAAGCATCTTGAATTGTACAGAAATGAAAAAACAGAAACATGGGCTGACAGAATGATGAATGTACTGCTGGAGCTCACAATGAATTAGGAAGCTGATTATATCTTAGAGGCATTCGAAACATTTAAACCAAAGCACAAACTGCCATTCAGTGGCTTCCTGAAAGGCACTAGCAACAGTGAGAGAGCCGAGATGCTTCCTTGACTTGATTCAATACACAAGCACCTTCATATTAAATGTGTCAGAACACACAGCAAACCTGTGGGAGGTGTTGTATGCTAAATGTCAGAGCTGCCTGACAGAAGTGCAAAGAAATTCCAGAAGGTAATATGCAAGTAGTTCTGTCTATTATACAACAACAGAAAGAAAACTGTCCCTCTCCAAATAGATGCTTATACCAAGGAGATAGAGAGAGATACAAGGGGGAAAGACAACAGCATTGACATCCAAAGCTCCATCCTCAGATACTCCAAAAGAAAGGAACACTTTCATGGGCCTAAGAATTTCCATGTTGATGTCCCTGTAAGGAAGGTCATCGTGGAGAGTGATGAATGAAGCAAACCCACAAAAAAGCAGCTGCAAGATGCCTGATGTTATTCTTGAGGTCTCAGAGTGACAATTCCAATCTGAAAGACAAGGCCAGGAATAGAAATGGAGCTGGCACATACCTGGTTCTCAGTTGTTGCTACAGGTGAAACATGGACTAGAAAATCAATGCGGAAAGACTCATCACTTTGTGAAGATGACGCTGCCCTGAACCTGAATCAGATTAGAATCAGATTAGAGATGAGATCGACAAAGTCAAGGAGTTACAGATGCTTCCTGAGCAAGAGATCCAGAGATCACCTGGTCAGGTCCAGCAATCACAGCCAGCAGTACAGCTGCAGCATGGTGACTCAGTGGTTAGCACTGCTGCCTCACAGCGCCACGGTCTCATGTTCGATTCCAGCCTCAGGCAACTGCATGGAGCTTGCACATTCTCCCGGTGTCTGCGTGGGTTTCCTCTGGGTGCTCCAGTTTCCTCCCATAATCCAAAGATGTGCATGTTAGGTGAATTGGCCATGCTAAATTGTCCATAATGTTCAGGGATCTAGAGGGTAGGTACATTAATCAGGGGTAAATGTAGGGGAATGAGTCTGGGTGGGTTACTCTCCGGAGGGTCGGTGCCGACTTGTGGGCTGAAGGGCCTGCTTCCACACTCTAGGGATTTTAATTCTTAAAAAAATGACAGCTCAGTGAAAAACAGGGTTCCCACTGACTGGATCCAGAATAATTGCGCCCAACACAATACATGAAGATCACTTGGAATGGAGAAGTGGAAGCTCAGAGTCATAAAGTTGTGTACTGGACAGGCATCTACAAAGACATTGAAAATATAGTGTCTCCATGCAATGTATACCAGGACGAGAAAAACAGCCAATAGAAAGAGAGGATGATAGCTGCTGACGTACCATCCAGATCATGGCACGCTGTGGGAGCTGGTTTGTTCACACACAATCAAGAATCATAGCTCATTATTCAGGATGGCTACTTCAAGTTTAACCCTTTGATGGAATAGGTATAAGACTCACAGCAATGATCTCAGTAAAACAATTTTAGGGGCTTGCTGAGCAAGGGATCGCTGAAAGATTAATATCAGAGAATGATATCCAATTCCCAATCACAAAGTTGAAGGATTTCACTGAATAGTATGGGTTCAACATCATTACCTTCACATCAAGATGTAACTAGATGATCAACAGAATCCCCTGTGAAATGCTGAGACAAAGGGAGACACAAACTTGACCTTATGCTCACTTTGATCCACACCCCTCAAAACTTACATAGAGCCAAGGGGAGGTGATGGCCCACTGGTATTATCACTAGACTGTTAATCTCACAACCCAGGCAATGCTGTGGGACCCAGGTTCAAATCCCATCTTGGCAGTTGGTGGGATTTGAAATCAATAAATATTTGAAATTAAGAGTCTAATGATGACCGTGAATCGATTGTCAATTGGCAGAAAAACATCTGGTTCACTAATGTCCTTTACAGAAGGAATCTGCCATCCTTGCCTGGTCTGGCCTCCATTTGACCCTGGACCCACACCAATATGGTTGACTCCTCATGCTCTCTGGGCAATTAGGGCTGGGCAATAAATGTAGACCTCGCTAGAGACATCCTCATCCTGTGATTGAAAATAAGCCAACTGTGGAGTTGTTGAATGGAAGAAGGTGTAAGATCACTCTTTAATCTAACTACATTCTCCAGGTGACCAGGAGGAAGATGGACAACAATTCACTGGAGTAGAAGAAAGAGGAGGTCTACATTTAAACAAATATGCTCAAACTGAGCTGCGCTGTTTCTGGACAAACTATACTTATACAGGGACCAGTCACAAATGCCTGGAGTTAAGCAAAACTGTCACTAATGCTGAGGTAGCAAGGTCATGCAAAATGTTGAGTGAAATTAGTGAGCAAATAAGAAAAGACTGAGTCCATATCCAACCTCCACCAGAGCTGGGAACATGGAAAAGACCATCAACAATCCCAGAAATGTCACTATCCAGGGAGTGAAGATGAACAGGATCACCAGAAAGAACATAGCATGAGCAATAGTGAGCACAATTCTGAACAACATGGAAACTTGGAGCAGGACGTGTCCATTCTGCCCTTCCAGCCTGCTGTACTATTCAATATTATCATGGCTGAACATTTATTGTAATGTCGCATTCCCACTTTTTCCTTTCGGTGCCTTTAAAAAGTGGGAATGTATCTCCATGCACAATAATACCTGGGCAACATCCCAGCATCTCATCACTGAGAGCAACAAAAGCTAAATCTCCAAGTTGGAGACACAATGAGGTACCTCAGCGATACCATTCATTTCCAAATATCAACTGACAGTCTTCCTTAGTTTGGAAATGGTAATGACTGGAATTGGTCACACTGGGACTCCTGTTGTGAGCAGAGATTCCAGGAGTTGATCTTTGACTGAATTTAACTAAATTGTTGAAACTGAGGTGAAATGGAATATCTTGTTTTTAATCTTCCAGACACTCAGCATCATGGATTAGGTCCTCATTGAGGGTACTGGTCATCTGTGACTGTCACTGGGGTTGGGATGTTGTTATGAGCCCACAGGAAGCAGTTTGGCCTCGACTGTGTCTTTATTCAATTGACTGTAAGGTGGATCCTACGATAAGAGCCTCATGGTGGAGGTCACATGACAATGGAAAGCCTGGAGGTACATGAGCACAGCATTACTTCTGTACTTCCCAAAGAGATGCTCACTCTAATATCTTTGCTGAAATTGGAAAGAATCGAATCAAAATCTGCAGTAAGTAGCTGGAAGTAGATGGATTGTGGGGAGATAGATTGCAGGTAGCTGTCTGCATCTGACAAATAAAAATCCTCTTAATGCAGTGATGTAAATGTGAAGCAGAGCACATTCTCTGCCTCTGGATCCAACACTGCTCACTTCAAATCAATCCTTGATCAAAAGATGGGATGAATATGTTTTATCCTCATGCCCTGCTGTAGTCCCAGTCTACCAGTTGCATCCTTTTGGATGAGACCAGCTTGATCAGTAGTGCTGCTGCCCAGTCAGTCTTGGTGGTGTACATTGAAATGTCCCACCCAAAATACGTTCAATGCCCCTGCCATACTCAATGTTTTCACCAAATGCTGTTCATTAACTGGCGGTGGTGGGGGGGGGGGGGGGGGTGGCCGAGGGGGGAAGGATGGTGCATGGTAGGGCCACTAGACCACCCACCCACCAAGATGAACCCAATGCAAACCTGCAACCACAGCTGTCAACAGGTAACCACATTCCAGCCACAGGTTTCAGACTCCAAGCAGTAAAAACCCACAGGGGAATTCAAGATTTTGAATGGACTTACAATAGACATTGAGAGGTTGTTTCAACTGGATGGGAAATCTAGAATATGGGGAGAGAGTTTCCGGAACAGAGAACAATCATTTAGGACAGCAATGATTGTTAATTTGTTCACTGAAAGCGTTCGGCATCTTTGAAATTCTTGACCACTGAGGTCTGTGGATGAGACATCACTGAATACATCTAAGATTGACATACAGATATTTGAGTTCCTCTGAGAATTGCATGATCTGGGGAGTGAACAGGAAAGTTTAATTAAAGCTGATCACATTGAATGGCATTGTTGGTTTGATAGGCTTTATATTCTTCTCCTAATGTTATTTCTCATTTTTCAATGTCAATAACTGAAGTATTTTCAAACCACGATTGCCGGTTACAATGTCACCAAAGATCTGCCAAATAACATCTCACTCTCCAAACAGGAGAAAGCACAGAACACAATATGAAGTGAATCAATAACTGCTTCTGTTTTGGTATCAGCTGGATGGAGTTGGGTAAGTCAGTGAAGAGGAATTAGGAATATTTTATTGGAGAGGAATTCTTTTGTTCACAGAGGGAACAACTGAAACAACTGAATGACATCATTTACTAATTAGACATTTCATTACTGACATCATTTATTCCAGCCCGAGATGTGAATTATTTTAAAGATGGGAACCAATTGAACATGCCAGAAATCTTCCCATTCAATCTTTCCCAAAGTCCTTTCTTTGCGGCTTTGCCTTTGTATTCGGTTGGTAACAGCTCCTCGTTCCTGGCTATTTTTGCCATGATCTCAGCCTGTTGTTTGACTGTATTCAGTGACTGGATCCTCTCCCTGAACCCAGGCTTTGCCTCCTCTTTCTCAGATTGAATCAGCAGATCAATGTATTCTGGGGTTGACAATGGGTTTGGTCTCAGAGCTATTTCCTCAAGTCTTAAAATGCACTGAGACGATGTTTCAATCAACTCCAACACTACATCCTGCACATCCTCTAACTCCTGCTGAAGTTTCTTCATGATTTTCTGTTGTGTCATCTTTTCACCAGATGCTTTCTCATACTTTTCCTTCAGCTCTGCGTATGTTTTTTTCTCCTTTTTGGTTTCATATTTAAATCTGTACTTTTGGTTGAAATGAACAGACCAGATACATTTACCTGGACAGACTGTGCAGTATCCATGCTGGTTCATTGCTGCACATCCTATTTTACCATCATCATTAGGAATGCCACAGGGATAGTGACAGGTGATGAAGCATTTCTGACAGTTGGTTATGTAATTACCGCTCCCACTGATATCGATCTTCACTGGAACTGTGCTTTCTACCTCATACTCAAAATCTTTATTGGCTTCCAGATCGAGCTGATGTTGGTTCAAAGCTTGTTGTGTCTTCCTGATCTCCTCCAGTTTGGTCAAACCCATTTGGATTTGTGGCTGTAATCCCTCTATCGCAGCCTCCAGCTGCTGACGCTCCCTCAGGACCTCCTTTGTCAAACGTAAACTCTTTGTTTCCATTTTGCTCAGAGCTGAAAAGAATTTCCTCATACTGTTTGATCCCATCTTCCAAAACATTGCATCAAAAGTATCGCTATCTTCCTCCTCCTCACTGCTCTCATCAGGGCCCCTCTTGTTGACAGAGTTACCAGGAGTTGGTCTTTGAGCAAATATGGCTGAATTGTTGAACTTGAAGTGAACTGGGAAACCTTTTTTATCTTTGGGACACGGTACCTCAGCAACATTGATGGCCTCCAGAACAGGGGGAACCTGCCCATCAGCGAATGTCACCAGGATTCGGATGTTCTCTGCAATATCTTTACCAAAAATGGAAAGAATTGAATCAAAGACATATTTCTGTGTCGGGGTCAGACGAGCCAAAGAGGCCTGAGCAACAAAACACACGGCATCGATCTGGTCGACACCACCTGGGGAAGTGAAGAACTCTCGGATCTGATCAGTGAGCAATTTATCTCGGGTTATCCCCCTGGTGTCTCCGAATCCTGGAGTGTCGATGATAGTGAGAGAGTAATCAATCTGGAATCCTGCTCGATAGTGCAGTTCATAGGCAGTGATTGATGATGTCTGACTTTCAGCCTGGGACCTTCCTGTCCCTTCATTGATTAATTTGTATCTGAAGTTGTCCTCCCATCCCACACCCAGGATGTAGTTGACCATCCCATTGATAAGGGTTGTTTTTCCTGCTCCTGTTGCTCCAAGAACCATGATTGTCCTCACACTGTGTTTTCCAGTGGGTTTTCCAAAGGAGCATTTTATATGGTGTCCAGCCTCATCAAGTACCTTCTTCTGTGAGGGCAGTGTGTAAATGGGAGGGTTCCCCCTGGCTGTTAATGTACATTCTCTGAGAAGTTTCACAGCCAGTCTCTTTGGCTGATTCTCTGTTTGTATTAAACCCTCCTCACTTGGTTCACTAGAACCTCCTTCTCCACAGTCAGCAGACACTCGCACTCTGTAGGTGGTGTTGGGTATCAATCCCTCTAAAGTACAACAACATTTACTGTCTGTTGTCTTTATTTCCTCCCACAATGCATTCTCTGTGCTGGAGAGACCTGCCTTTCCTTCTCTATATTCGATCCTGTACTGAACAATATTAACACCAGCTCCAATCTCAGTTGGCCTGTCCCAGGTGAGTGATACATCACACCAGTAAAGCTGGGATGGTAAAGGTTTACCAGGTGGGCTTGTAGGACGTGTGGTGACCTGGGAACTCTCACTGGCCTTGCTGACCCCTGCCTTGGTCACTGCTCTGTATTGGAATTGATATTCCTGATGTGGCTGTAACCCAGGAATTGTGATGGATTCAGATTTATCAGGAGTATCCACAGTTTTCCATTCCTCCTGCTGGATGCTTCGGTATTCCACCCTGTACCCAACAGTCTCCCCAGCACCATGTCTCGGTGGCTGTAATTGGAGAGTCACACTGTCATGTGATGTTCCACTGACCACAGGTCTCTCCGGCTGTGATGGGGGTGTGAAGCAGTGATTCACCACAAACCCTCCCCCATACAGGTAAATCGATGCTCCCACATTACTGTCATCCTGCACAGACGCAACAATGAACTTTGTTTTCCCTTGTGCTCTGTTCGCTGTGGCAAAATCCAGGAATAGGTGAGACAGCTCCCTCATCTTCTGGGATACAGACTCTGAGTGAAACCACTGCTGGTTGTGATGTTCTGCACTGACCTGGTTAGCAGGATCTGGTACCTGCATTTTCTCAGCTGTGTGAGACTGCAGGTAGCTGTCTGCTTCTGACAGATAGAAATCCTCTTGCTGCAGGGATGTGAGTGTGAGGCAGACCACATTCTCTGTCTCTGGATCCAACACTTCACGATCCAACTCACTCCTTGATTTCACTGTGTGAATATCTTTCAATATCATGAGATATGATCTCACCACATTCATTTCCCGCTCCTTGTCATCCAGCCATTTGCTTAGTGCCTGGTGTTTGAATGGTGACTGTTCCTTGTTCTTCAGAATATTCACCAGTGACCCTTCCTCCTCCCCACCTCCACGGATAGATGGTAACACGCTGGATAAAGCTTTCTGGAAAACCAGCCTGTATTCCCGACATATCTCTCGGAATTTCAGTATCTTGCCCCTGATCTCTGGAAATTGAACAGTGACACTGTCTCTCATCATATCATTACATCTGATCACCGTCTCACTGAGCTGCTCCAGCACAGACTGGCAGTCATTGAGCAATCCGATACTTAGGTCCCGTACCAGCTGAGCAGCTTTGGAGTCCAGTTTGTTGAGTGGGTAGAGCCAGACCCTCATGGGCACTGCGTGCTCTCCATCATCTCCCAGTAACTTTGGGAGGGTTGTGTAGATTTTGACAGCATCTTGGAATGTGGTGGGATTGTTTTTCAGGAAGAAATCCCCATGAAATGTGCAGCTGAATTTCTGGGCATTGGATATTTGTTCCTCTGCCATTTCTAGGGAGACCTGACCCTCGATTGCAATAGTCGGAATCATGTTAACTATCCCCTTAAGGTGACCCTGAATGTCCTGCAGGTTCTCTGTTGCAGAGACCTCTTGATCAAACACAAAGAAAGCCTGAGCCCCGTACAGCACTGCTGTAACCACGTGAGTTGCTGTCCCCTCATCAAACACATTCGGATGGGTTATATTCTGCAGCCCCAAGTGGCTCATTGTCAGCTGCTCAAACCTGGTTGTTGCTCGGTACTGAAGGGTGACTCGGGCTTGTTGCCTCGATCTCTTTGTGTCGTTGAGATATTTCGCTGATCCTGCCACTTCCACCAAGCCGCACAAGAAACTTGCTTTCAATGATCCATCCACATTCAGTGCAGAGGCTTTTGTATCAGTGGAGTCGGATGCAATGATATGAAACTCGGTGTTCCGCTGAGATCGTACATGAGGTTGCAATTTCTCTAATTCCCACAGTGTGATCCCTACAGAAAGAACAATTCAAATTACAGTAATATTGATAGGAACGTGGTGACTTAAAAGGAGGAGAATATGTCCTATGCACAGCAGGTAATATAGTTTCCATATGTTTATTTGCGTTTTACCTGTTCCAAAATTCAACAACGGCACGGCAGAGTTGAAACAAAATTCTGAGGATCACGTGAATCTTATCGTGTACACTGGGAAATCACAAGGTGTGGATCACATGATCTGATAGAGATCAGTGTCGATTGCTCTACAGTTCGTTAGATTGTGTTACCTGGGATCAGACAGTCGGATCGGCAGTCGTACAGCATTCCCAGTTGGAAAGGACGGCCCAAAGTTGCCTGCTCTATCACCACTGTTTCTCCGTGACTCATGGTGTCACACGATCCAATCCAGTGTCACCGGTAATTGAAGATTGCAGCTCAATACCTGTCATACAGAGTCATATAAACTCAAATCAGAGCGTAGAACTTTCACAAACCAGGAACAACAGGCAATGTGGTCAGTGCCCTGACACGTTGTAGAAAATTGAGTGGGATTGCAAATCACCTTAAGAAATAAGTTGTGCAAGATGCTGCTCCTGAGAGAATATGGAAGATGCTGATGCCATCGATGGGCTATGCCATACCACCTTCAAAGTGAAGATGTCCTCCATATGTTCATCCAAGATGGAAGACTAGAAAAAAATTGTGGCTGTCCGAGCTGTTCCCTTTTTGAGGTATTTTCTGTGTCGGAGCTGACTTTCTCAAATTCGAAGAGCTGTAATTACTGTTTTATAAGCTGTTGCATTGTTTTGGAACTCTGGGACAAAAAAATCAAAACGATGGCACTTTAAAAAAGGAGGAAGGCAGACAAAGGTAGTGACCACATGGGGAGTTATTCAAACAGGGAAGAAAACCTACATGACTGTCTGACACGGCAGTGAATCTGCACAGCTACTGCCCCAGCTCTTTGATTTCAAGATTTTTCTGGACACCAGAGTTTGTCAAAGGAAAATGAACAAACAGTGATATTCACAGCTAACTTTGGAGAAACCTGTATGGCAGAGCACACAGCAGGGAAGCAGCTAAGAGACTTTTTAAAGTGTCACCTTACTGTCTATTTTGTAAAGCTACAACAGTAAGTAGAGTGGGTTCTTCTTTGATTCTATGTTTGATTGAGAATTGTCTCTTGATTAAACTTTAAAAATATAAAACATAGGTATGAAGTCAGCATGGATTAATGTTTTTATTTCGAGCAGGAGGACTGTGCTATTCTCTGGCTCTGTGGATTGTTAAGGAGCAGCGCTGGCCTTCAGTCAATGGTGTGCTTTTCCTGTCAGATGTGAGAGATGGGGGAGCGTTTCCATGTTACTGATAATGATGTCTGCAGGAAGTCTGTTTGGCTGTGAATCCTATCAAATTGCATGGATCGGTTGGAGCAGCAGTGAGAGGCAATGGGGAATGAACAGCAGCTGGGGGGTGTGATGGATGGCAGTGAGAGGCAATGAGGAATGTACAGGAGCTGGGGGAGGGGCTGTGTGATGGATGGTAGTGAGAGGCAATGAGGAATGTACAGGAGCCGGGGGGTGTGATGGATGGCAGTGAGAGGCAATGAGGAATGTACAGGAGCCGGGGGGTGTGATGGATGGCAGTGAGAGGCAATGAGGAATGTACAGGAGCCGGGGGGGGGTGTGATGGATGGCAGTGAGAGGCAATGAGGAATGTACAGGAGCCGGGGGAGGGGCTGTGTGATGGATGGCAGTGAGAGGCAATGAGGAATGTACAGGAGCCAGGGTGGTGTGATGGATGGTAGTGAGAGGCAATGAGGAATGTACAGCAGCCGGGGGAGGCGTGATGGATGGCAGTGAGAGGCAATGAGGAATGTACAGCAGCCGGGAGGGGCGTGATGGATGGCAGTGAGAGGCAATGAGGAATGTACAGCAGCTGGGGGGTGTGATGGATGGCAGTGAGAGGAAATGGGGAATGTACAGGAGCCGGGGGAGGGGCTGTGTGATGGATGGCAGTGAGAGGCAATGAGGAATGTACAGTAGCCGGGGGGGGGGAGGTGATGGACGGCAGTGAGAGGCAATGAGGAATGTACAGGAGCCGGGGGGTGTGATGGATGGCAGTGAGAGGAAATGGGGAATGTACAGGAGCTGGGGGAGGGGCTGTGTGATGGATGGCAGTGAGAGGCAATGAGGAATGTACAGGAGCTGGGGGGGGGTGTGATGGATGGCAGTGAGAGGCAATGAGGAATGTACAGGAGCCAGGGGGGTGTGATGGATGGCAGTGAGAGGCAATGAGGAATGTACAGGAGCCGGGGAGGGGCTGTGTGATGGATGGCAGTGAGCGGCAATGAGGAATGCACAGGAGCTGGGGGAGGGGCTGTGTGATGGATGGCAGTGAGAGGCAATGAGGAATGTACAGGAGCCGGGGAGGGGCTGTGTGATGGATGGCAGTGAGAGGCAATGAGGAATGTACAGAAGCTGGGTGGGGGGGGGCTGTGATGGATGGCAGTGAGAAGCAATGAAGAATGTACAGGAGTCAGGGGGGTGTGATGGATGGCAGTGAGAGGCAATGAGGAATGTACAGGAGCCTGGGGAGGGGGTGTGGGGGTGTGATAGACGGCAGTGAGAGGCAATGAGGAATGTACAGAAGCTGGGTGGGGGGTGGGCTGTGATGGATGGCAGTGAGAGGCAATGAGGAATGTACAGGAGTCAGGGGGGTGTGATGGATGGCAGTGAGAGGCAATGAGGAATGTACAGGAGTCAGGGGGGTGTGATGGATGGCAGTGAGAGGCAATGAGGAATGTACAGGAGCCAAGGGGGTGTGATGGATGGCAGTGAGAGGCAATGGGGAATGTACAGGAGCCGGGGGGGGGGGGGGGTGTGATGGATGGCAGTGAGAGGCAATGAGGAATGTACAGGAGCTGGGGGGGGGTGTGATGGATGGCAGTGAGAGGCAATGAGGAATGTACAGGAGCCAGGGGGGTGTGATGGATGGCAGTGAGAGGCAATTGGGAATGTACAGGAGCCGGGGGGGGGGGTGTGATGGATGGCAGTGAGAGGCAATGAGGAATGTACAGGAGCTGGGGAGGTGTGATGGATGGCAGTGAGAGGCAATGAGGAATGTACAGGAGCTGGGGAGGTGTGATGGATGGCAGTGAGAGGCAATTGGGAATGTACAGGAGCCGGGGGGTGTGATGGATGGCAGTGAGAGGCAATGGGGAATGTACAGGAGCCAGGGGGGTGTGATGGATGGCAGTGAGAGGCAATTGGGAATGTACAGGAGCTGGGGAGGTGTGATGGATGGCAGTGAGAGGCAATGGGGGATGTACAGGAGCTGGGGAGGTGTGATGGATGGCAGTGAGAGGCAATTGGGAATGTACAGGAGCCGGGGGGTGTGATGGATGGCAGTGAGAGGCAATGGGGAATGTACAGGAGCCAGGGGGGTGTGATGGATGGCAGTGAGAGGCAATTGGGAATGTACAGGAGCCAGGGGGGTGTGATGGATGGCAGTGAGAGGCAATGAGGAATGTACAGGAGCCGGGGGGTGTGATGGATGGCAGTGAGAGGCAATGAGGAATGTACAGGAGCCGGGGGGTGTGATGGATGGCAGTGAGAGGCAATTAGGAATGTACAGGAGCCGGGGGGTGTGATGGATGGCAGTGAGAGGCAATTAGGAATGTACAGGAGCCGGGGGGTGTGATGGATGGCAGTGAGAGGCAGTGAGGAATGTACAGGAGCCGGGGGGGTGTGATGGATGGCAGTGAGAGGCAATGAGGAATGTACAGGAGCCAGGGGGGTGTGATGGATGGCAGTGAGAGGCAATGGGGAATGTACAGGAGCCTGGGGAGGGGGGGTGTGTGATGGATGGCAGTGAGAGGCAATGAGGAATGTACAGGAGCCGGGGGGGGGGTGTGATGGATGGCAGTGAGAGGCAATGAGGAATGTAAAGGAGCTGGGGGGGGGTGTGATGGATGGTAGTGAGAGGCAATGAGGAATGTACAGGAGTCAGGGGGGTGTGATGGATGGCAGTGAGAGGCAATGAGGAATGTACAGGAGCCGGGGGGGGGGGTGTGATGGATGGCAGTGAGAGGCAATGAGGAATGTACAGGAGCGGGGGGGTGTGATGGATGGCAGTGAGAGGCAATGAGGAATGTACAGGAGTCAGGGGGGTGTGATGGATGGCAGTGAGAGGCAATGAGGAATGTACAGGAGCCGGGGGGGGTGTGATGGATGGCAGTGAGAGGCAATGAGGAATGTACAGGAGCCGGGTGGGGGTGTGATGGATGGCAGTGAGAGGCAATGAGGAATGTACAGGAGCCGGGGGGGGTGTGATGGATGGCAGTGAGAGGCAATGAGGAATGTACAGGAGCCGGGGGGGGGTGTGATGGATGGCAGTGAGAGGCAATGAGGAATGTACAGGAGTCAGGGGGGTGTGATGGATGGCAGTGAGAGGCAATGAGGAATGTACAGGAGTCAGGGGGGTGTGATGGATGGCAGTGAGAGGCAATGAGGAAGAGAAAAGGATGAGATTCTGAGGAGAGAATCTAGGAAGTTAGGCCAGAATGTTTGAAAAAAGGTTCTTGAGGATTGTCATATCTGCATGACTTTCAGTGCCATGAGCTGGTGACAATAGGAATAAGGGATAGAGCAGATGGATGGGTGGTTAAGGAGCAAGTGCAGGGGAGAAAGGTTCGCATTTTTCTGGGGTAGAAGTGACCTGTACAAGAAGGACAGATTGCACCTGAATTGGAAAGGAACTAATATACTGGCAGGGAGATTTGCTAGAGCTGTTCAGGAGGATTTAAACTAGTAAGGTCAGGGGGTGCGACCCAAGGAGATAGTGAGGAAAGAGATCAATCTGAGACTGGTGCCATTGGGAAGAGGAGCAAGTCAGGGCAGGTAGGAAAACAACAGAGGTAGGACTGATAAATGAAACTGCATTTGTTTCAATGCAAGAGGCCTAACAGGGAAAGCAGACAAACTCAGGGCATGGCTAGGAACATGGGATTGGAATACAGCAACTACAGAAATGTGGCTCAGGGATAAGCAGGACTGGCAGCTTTGTGTTCCAGGGTATAAATGCTATAGGATGGATAGAAGGGGAGGGGGCTGCAAGAGAGGAGAAAGAGTGGTGTTTTTGATAAGGGACAACATTATGGCGACACTTACAGAGGATATTCTGAGGAATACGTCAGGAAAGTGATTTGGGTGGAACTGAGAAATAAGAAAGGGATGACCATCTGATTGGGATTGTACTATGGACCCCCTCCCCCTCAATAGTCAGCAGGAAATTGCGAAACAAATTAATAAGGAGATCTCAGTTAGCTGTAAGAATAGTAGAGTGGTTATGGTAGGGGATTTTAACTTTCCAAGCATAGACTGGGACTGCCATAGAGCTAAGGACTTGGATGAAGAGGAATTTATTAAGTGTGTTCAAGAAAATGTTTTGATTCAGTGTGTGGATGTACCCACCAGAGAAGATGAAAAACCTGCCTTATTCTTGGGAAATAAGGCAGGGCAGGTGACTGAGGTGTCAGTGAGGGAGCACTTTGGGGCCATTGATCATAATTCTATTAGTTTTAAAATAGTGAAGGAAAAGGAGAGATCAGATGTAATTGTCAAAGTTCGAAGGAAAGTCAATTTTGAAGGTATTAGAAGTTGATTTAAACCAGATATTTGCAGGTAAAGAGACAAATGGAAAATGGGAAACATTTTAAAATGAGATAACGAGAGTCCAGGGACAGTATGTTCCTGTTCAGGTAAAAGACAACATCTTGAAAAATATCCATATTCCAGTAGAGGAGGTGTTGGATGGTTTAAGATACATAAATATGGATAAATCTCTGAGAACTGATCAGGTGTACCCTAGAACTCTGTGGGAAGTTAAGGAAGTGATTGCTGGGCCTCTTGCTGAGGTATTTTTATCATCAATAGCCACAGGTGAGATGCCGGAAGACTGAAGGTTGGCTGACGTGATACAAACTGTTTTAAAAAGGTGTAAGGAACAACCAGGGAATGAAAGACCAGTGAGCCTGATGTCGGTGGTGGGCAAGTTGTTGGAGGGAATGCTGAGGGACAGAATTTACATGTATTTGGAAAGGCATGTTCTGTTTAGGGATAGTCATCCTTTGTGTGTGGGAAATCGAGTCTCACTAACTTGATTGAATTTTTTAAAGAAGTAACAAAGGGGATTGATGAGGGCAGAGCAGTGGATGTGATCCATATGGACTTCAGTCAGGCATTTGACAAGGTTCCCCATGGGAGACTGGTTAGCAAGGTTAGATCTCATGGGATATAGGGAGATCCAGCCATTTGGATACAAAACTGGCTTGAAGGTAGAAGACAGAGGGTGGTGCTGGAGGGTTGCTTTTCAGACTGGAGGCATGTGACCAGTGGAATGCCACAAGGATTGGTGCTGGCTCCACTGCTTTTTGTCATTTATCTCAGTGATCTGGATGTGAACACAGGAGGTATAGTTAGTAAGTTTGCAGATTTCACCAAAATTGGAGGTATGCTGGTCAGGGAAGAAGGTTACCTCAGATTACAACAGAATCTTGATCGGATGGGCCAATGGGCTGAGGAGTGGCAGATGGAGTTGAATTTAGATAAATGTGAGGTCCTGCATTTTGGAAAAGTAAAACAGGGCAGGACCTAATGGTAAGGTCCTGGGGAGTGTTACTGAACAAAGAGACCTCACAGCGCTAGGGATCCGGGTTTGATTCTGGCCTCGGGTGACTGTCTGTATGGAGTTTGCACATTCTCCCCGTGTCTGCGTGGGTTTACTGTGGGTGCTCCGGTTTCCTCCCACAGTCCAAAAGATATACAGTGTACAATTCTGGACTCCAGGCTAAAAGAAGGATGTTGTGAAACTTGAAAGATTGACAAAGATGTTGCCAATGCTCGAATGTTTGAGCTATGGGGTGGCTGTTTTCCCTGGAGCTGGAGGGATTACCTTACAGAGGTTTGAGCTGTAGCGTCATAGAGTCATAGAGATGTACAGCATGGAAACAGACCCTTCGGTCCAACCCGTCCATGCCGACCAGTAATCCCAACCCAATCTAGTCCCACCTGCCAGCACCTGGCCCATATCCCTCCAAACCCTTCCTCTTCATGTACCGATCCAGATGCCTTTTAACTGTTGTAATTGTACCAGCCTCCACCACATCCTCTGGCAGCTCATTCCATACCCATACCACACTCTGTGTGAAAAAGTTGCCCCTTAGATCTCTTTTATATCTTTCCCCTCTCACCCTAAACCTTGGCCCTCTAGTTCTGTACTCCCCCCGCCCAAGTGAAAAGTCTTTGTTTATTTATCCTATCAATGCCCCTCATGATTTTGTAAACCTCTATAAGGTCACCCCTCAGCCTCCAGTGCTCCAGGGAAAAAAACCCTAGCTTAATCAACCTCTCCCAAGAGCTCAAATTCTCCAACCCTGGCAACATCCTTGTAAATCTTTTCTGAACCCTTTCAAGTTTCACAACATCTTTCCGATAGGTAGGAGACCAGAATTGCATGCAATATTCCAACATTGGCCTAACCAAAGGAAAGCAAACCAAACGCCTTCTTCATTGTCCTGTCTGTTTCCGTGCTGTACATCTCTATGCCTCTATGATTCTATAGCTCAAACCTGCGACTCCACTTTCAAGGAGCTATGAACCTGCACTCCAAGGTCTGTTTGTTCAGCAACACTCCCGAGGAGCTCACCATTATATAGTGTGTAAGTCCTGCTAAGATTTGCTTTTCCAAAATGCAGCACCTCACATTTATCTAAATTAAACTCCATCTGCCACTTCTCAATCCACTGTCCCATCTGATCAAGATCCCATTGCAATCTGAGGTAACCGTCTTCGCTGTCCACTACATTTCCAATTTTGGTGTCATCTGTAAACTTACTAACTGTACCTCTTATGCTCACATCCAAATCATTTATATAAATGATGAAAAGTAGTGGACCCAGCACCGATCCTTGAGGCACTTCACTGGTCACAGGCCTCCAGTCTGAAAAACAACCCTCCACCACTACCCTCTGTCTTCTACCTTTGAGCCAGTTTGAGCTTGTCAGATCCACACCCCCCACCGACCCAACCTCCACTCGCGGCACCTTCCCTTGCAACCGCAGGAGGTGCAACACTTGCGCCCACACCTCCCCCCTCACTTCTCTCCAAGGCCCCAAAGGAAACTTCCATATCCGCCACAGATTCACCTGCACCTCCACCCACATCATCTACTGCATCCGCTGCAGCCGGTGTGGCCTCCTCTATATTGGGGAGACAGGCCGCCTACTT
The DNA here is from genome assembly GCF_037043375.1 of Chiloscyllium plagiosum. Classification (NCBI taxonomy): domain Eukaryota; kingdom Metazoa; phylum Chordata; class Chondrichthyes; order Orectolobiformes; family Hemiscylliidae; genus Chiloscyllium; species Chiloscyllium plagiosum. The sequence continues at coordinate 47,966,372 of NW_028270173.1, forward strand.
GCGGAGCGATTCAGAGAGCACCTCTGGGCCACCCGGACGAACCAACCCAACCAACCTGTAGCACAGCATTTCAACTCCCCCTCCCACTCCACCGAGGATATGCAGGTCATTGGACTCATCCACCGCCAAACCACAACAACCCGACGGTCGGAGGAGGAGCGTCTTATCTTCCGACTGGGAACCCTCCAACCACAGGGGATGAACTTGGACTTCACCAGTTTCTTCATCCCCCCCCCCCCACCTTGTCTCAGCCGGATCCCTCCAGCCCGGCACCGCCTTCCTGACCTGCAGTCTTCTTCTTGACCTCTCCGCCTCCATCCTACTCCGACCTATCACCCTCACCTTGACCTCTTTCCACCTATCACATTTCCAATGCCCCTCCTCCAAGTCCCTCCTCCCTACCTTTTATCTTCTCCTGCTGAACACTCTCTGCTCATTCCTGAAGAAGGGCCTGTGCCCGAAACGTCGAATCTCCTGTTCCCTGGATGCTGCCTGACCTGCTGGGCTGTTCCAGCAATAAAGTTTCAAGCCAGTTCTGTATCCAAATGGCTAGTTCTCCCTGTATTCCATGAGATCTGACCTTGCTAATCAGTGTCCCATTGGGAACCTTGTCAAATGCCTTACTGAAGTCCATATAGATCACATCTACCGCTCTGCCCTCATCAATCCTCTTTGTTACTTATTCAGAAAACTCAATCAAGTTTGTGAGACATGATTTCCCACGCACAAAGCCATGTTGACTATCCCTAATCAGTCCTTGCTTTTCCAAATATATGTACATCCTGTCTCTCAGGATTCCCTCCAACAACTTACCCACCACCGAAGTCAGGCTCACCAGTCTTTAGTTCCCTGGCTTGTCCTTACCACCTTTCTTAAACATTGGCACCATGTTTGCCAACCTTCAGTCTTCCGGCACCTCACCTTTGACTATCGATGATAAAAATATCTCAGTAAGAGGCCCGGCAATCACTTCCCTAGCTTCCCACAGAGTTCTAGGGTACACCTGATCAGGTCGTGAGGTTTTATCCACTTTTATGCATTTCAAGACATCCAGCACTTCCTCCTCTTAATATGGACATTTTTCAAGATGTCATCATCTATTTCCCTAAATTCTGTATCTTCCATGTCTTTTTTCACAGTAAATACTGATGCGAAATACTCGTTTAGTAACTTCCCCATCTCCTGCGGCTTCACACAAAGGCCGCCCTGCTGACCTTTGAGGGACCCTATTCTCTCCTTAGTTACCCTTTGTCCTATAGGGAGGGGCTGTTTTCCCTGGAATGTCAGAGGCTGAGGGGTGATCTTATAGAGGTTTGTAAAATCATGAGGGGCATGGATAGGGTAAACAGACAAAGTCTTTTTCCCAGGGTGGGGAATCCAAAATTAGACAGCACAGGTTTAAGGTGAGAGGGGAAAGATTTAAAAGGGATCAAAGGGGCAATTTCTTCACACACAGGGTGGTGTATGTATGGAATGAGCTGCCAGAGGGAGTGGTAGAGGTGGGTGCAATTACGTTTAAAGGGCATCTGGATGCAACGGTTTAGAGAGATATTGGCCAAATGTTGGCAAATGGGACTAGATTTATCTCGGATATCTGGATGCCATGATCTATGCTGTACATCTCTATGATTCGGGGAATCTCTGTTGTGTGGCCCTGACAGATCTAGCAACTCAACCTGGGCTTCCATGAGGAGATGTAGCCATCAGCCGTCGTTACATATGACCACAATCTGTGAGCTCCTGGCCCAGCCAATCCCCACTGGACTGGAGGAGTGACCCTAGTTTTAAAGAGATCTGCCAAGAGCATTTACAAATATGAGGTGTCAGCCTGGGGAAGTAATGCTGCAAGAGAACTGAGACGCTAAACAGCCTGAGACAGATTGAAGTGATCCCATAACCGACAGATCAAATCCAAACTCTGACCACATCCTGTTGGAAATGCTAGTGGACACTTAAACAGCCCACAATAAAGGAAGATTCGCAAAGTCTTCAAACCCTGACTGGATAATAATCCACAGACCCTAGCTAATGCACTGGGACTTGGGTTTGAATTTCAACAGTGTAAATGATAAAATGTAAATGTAATTCAGAAATCTGGAATTAATGGCTATGAACAAGGAACAAGATGAGGCCACTCGGCCTTATGCACCTGTTCCATCTGAGGAACCATCCTTTTAACACCCACCCAGCCAAGTCCCCTCAAGAACCTATCTTTCAATTACATCACTCAACTCCATAGAATTCGGGGTCGAGAGTGTGGAGCTGAAAAAACACATCAGGTCAGGCAGCATCCAAGGAGCAGGAGAATGAACGTTTCGGGTAAGAGCCCTTCATCAGGAATGAGGCTGGGAGCCTCGGTGGGGGTGGGGGGGGGGGGGGTGGAGAGATCAATGGGAGGGGGTGGGGCTTGGGGAGAAGGTAACTGAGAGTGTAATCGGTGGATAGAGGTGGGGGTAATGATGATAGGTCAGAAAGGATTGTGGAGTGGATAGGTGGGAAGGACGATGGACAGGAAGGATGGTGCTGAGCTGTAAGGTTGGAACTGGGGTAAGGTGTGGCGAGGGGAAATGTGGATATTGGTGAAGACCACATTGATGCTGTGAGATTGGAGGGTCCCAAAGCGAAAGATGAGGTGTTCTTCCTCCAGGTGTCAGGTGGTTTGGGTGTGGCGATGGGGGAGGCCCAGGACTTGCATGTCCTCGGCGGAGAGGGAGGGGGAGTTGAAGTGTTCAGCCACGAGGCAGTGGGGTTGGTTGGTGCAGGTGTCTCCAAGATGTTCTCTAAAGTCCTCTGCAAGTAGTTGGCGCCCTGTCTCCCCAGTGTAGAGGAGACCACATTGGGAGCAACAGATATAGTAAGTGACATGGGTGGAAGTGCAGGTAAAGCTCTGATGGATGTGGAAGGCTCCTTTGGGGCATTGGACGGAGGTGAGGGGGGAGGTGTGGGCACAGGTTTTGCAATCCTGGTGAAGGAGAGGGTGGGTCGGTCGGGGGCGTGTACCTGACAACAGAGTCGCAAAGGGAATTGTCTTTATGAAAAGCGGGTAGGGGTGGGGCTGGAAATATGTCTCTGTGGTGGGGTCCGTTTGCAGGTGGCGGAAATGGCAGAGGATGATGTGATGTATACGGAGGATGATGTGATGTGTACGGGATGGAAGGTGAGGACCAGGGGGTTCTATCCTTGTTGCAGTTGGAGGGCAGAGGTACAGGAAGTGCCCCAGAGGGCATCATCAACCATGTGGGAGGGAAATTGTGGTCATTGAAGAAGGAGGCCATCTGGTGTGTTCTGTGGTGGAGCAGGAGGCGGAGGAATTGGGAATACAGGATAGCAATTTTACAGGAGATAGGGTGGGAGGTGGTGTAGTCCAGGTAAAGGTGGGAGTCAGTGGGTTTGGAGAAGATGTCTGTGTTGAGTCAGTCACTGTTGATGGAGATGGAGAGATCCAAGAAGAGGAGGGAGGTGTCTGAGATGGTCCTGGTGAACTTCAGGTCAGAGTGGAATATGTTGGTTAAGTTGATGAACTGTTGAACCCCCTCACGGGAACACAAGGTGGCGCCAGTGCAACCATCAATGTAGTGGAGGAAACGTTGGGAGCGGTGCCGGTGGAACTGTGGAAGATAGACTATTCCACATAAACAACAAAGAGACCGGCATAGCTGGGGCGCATGTGGGTGCCCATGGCTACCCCTTTCATCTGGAGGAAGTGGGAGGATTCGAAGGAGAAATTATTGAGGGTGAGGACTAGTTCAGCCAAACAAATGTGAGTGTCAGTGAAGCGGTATTGGTGGGGACGCTGGGAGAGGAAGAACGGAGGGCTTGGAGGCCCTGGTCATGACAGATGGAGGTGTATAGGGACTGGATGTCCATGGTGAAGATGAGGCATTGGGGGCCAGGGAAACGAATGTCCTGGAGGAGGCAGAGGGCATGGGTGGTGTCCCGAATGTATGTGGGGAGTTTCTGGACTGGCGGGATAGGACAGTATCAAGGTTGGTGGAGGTTAGTTCGGTGGAATAGGAGCAGGCCGAGACGATGGGTCGGCCAGGGTAGTCAGGCTTGTGGATCTTGGGTAGGAGACAGAAACATGAGGTGCAGGGTTCCCGAACCTTGAGGTTGGAAACTGTGGGTAAGAGGTCCTCTGAGGTGATGAGGTAGTGTATGGTCTGGCAGATGATGGTTTGGTGTTGGGAGGTGAGCTCATGGTCAAGGGGGCAATAGGAGGAGGTGTCTTTGAATTGGCGCCTGGCTTCAGCGGTGTAGAGGTCAGTCTGCCAAACTACCACTGCACCCCCTTTATCCACTGGTTTGATGGTGAAGTTGAGGTTGGAACGGAGGGAGTAGAGGGCTATGTGTTGCTAGGGTGAGAAGTTGGAGTGGGGGGGGGTAGACAGGTTAAGGTGATCAATGTACCAGCAGCAGTTTGAAATAAAAAGATCAATGAGGTCTTCTCTACATCAGGGAGACAGGATGCCAACTTGCAGTGCCCTTCAGAGAACATCTCCGGGACACCCACACCAACCAATCCCACCACCCTGTGGCCGAACACTTCAATTCTCCCTCCCACTCCGCCAAGGACATGCAAATCCTGGACCTCCTCCATCGCCACCCTCTAACCATCCGATGCCTGGAGGAAGAACACCTCATCTTCCACCTTGAGACCTTCCAAACACATGGCATCAATGTGGACTTCACCCGTTTACTCATTTCCTCTCCCCCACCCCACCTTATCCCAGTCCCAACTTCCAGTTCAGCACTGCCCTCATGACCTGTCCTATCTGTTCATCTTCCTTCCTATCTATCCGCACCCCCCGCTCTCTGACCTATCACCATTACTGCCACCTCCATCTCCCTGTCGCATTCTCAGCTACCTTACCCCCAGCACCACCCCACCCCCTCCCATTGATCTCTCCACCCCCGAGGCTCCCAAGCCTCATTCCTGATGAAGGCCTCTTACCCAAAACATTGATTCTCCTGCTCCTCGGATGATGCCTGACCTGCCGTGTTTTTCCAGCCCCACACTCTTGACTTTGATCTCCAGTATCTGCAGTCCTCACCTTCTTCCCGAGGATACAGGCCTGGTCTGTCTAGCCTTTCCTCATAAAGTAATTCTCTCACTCCAGATTTTGGTCTGGTAAGCGTTCTCTGAGCTGCTTTCAATATGAACATTAATGACAAGTATGGTGCCCAGCATTGAACACAGTAGTCTCGATACAGTCTTACCAATGTCCTGTATAACTGAAGCATAGCCTCCCTCCTCCCACACAATTCGCCAGAACATTGTATCAGCGTAGTGACTGGAATTAGGTGGACATCGTTGACAACAAGATCCTTGACTGGGGTTGTTAACCTGGGGAATCAGGAACCCTGGCTGACCAATTTCCACAGGCGACCGTGGAGGGGGTCGTTAGGGCCGACTGCCTGCCCCTCTTCCACGGTTACGTTAGAGCCCAGGGTCTCCACCAACACCCTGGAGTTATTCAGGGAGAGGTGGGCCCCGCAGGGAGTGGAGTGCATTATTTCTCCCCCAACTCTATTTTGATTTAGTCCCTACCCTCCCCTTCACTGTTTTGATCACACAGCACTGCCCTTTGATGTGAAGGGCAGTGTTTGTCACTGGCCACCCGGGTGTTTTCCTATCTTCCTGGTGGTGGAATTTGAATAAAGATTCGTGCACTTTGTGTCTCTCACTGTGTCTCACACCTGCACACACACACACCATGGGTGCTGGGGAAAAAATAAGCACTACCGCACTTAGGTGGTAGTGTGGGGGAAAAAAAAATAAACAGGTGATTTCCGGAAAAAAAAACAGGGACTTAAAAAAAAAAGAAAAAAAAAGAAACAGGGAGACGACTGCCTGCCCCTCTTCCGCGGTTACGTTAGGGCCCGGGTGTCCTTGGAGAAGGAGCACGCGGTGTCCACCAACACCCTGGAGTTGTTCAGGGAGAGGTGGGTGCCGCAGGGAGTGGAGGGCATTATTTACCCCTTCAACTCTGTTTTGATTTAATCCCTGCCCTCCTCTTCACTGTTTCAACCACATCGGCATTACCCTTTGATGAGAAGGGCTCTGCTTATCACTGGCCACGTGGGTGCTTTGTTCTTCCTGGTGGTGCAATATGAATGAAGTTTTTTGCACTTGATGTTTCTTCTCTGTGTGGAAGAACAGAAATAAAGTATATCCATATATGTGTATATATTTATATATAAAACCAGGAGATGAGAATCTCCTCAGTTCAGGGGACTGACTGTGAGTTGGTTGACCACAGCCAGTGCACTCTGTGGAAACATCCTCTTGGTCTGAGACATTGCCTTCCTTTTTTTTTGGTTTCTGTTTTGTTTCTTTGAGCTAAAAGGGAAAGAATGAGTATATAAACTGGGGATTAGAGGTGGGTACCGTGGGGAGGGATGGAGTGCTTTATTTCCCTCTCCAACTCGGTTTTGATTTAGCCCATCCCCTCCTGTTCACCTTTTTCACGTGAGCAATGCTCACTCTGGGCTTTGTTTCTCCCTGGCCATTCGCCACACGGGGGTCTTTCCTGGTGGCACAGTATGAATAAATTTATTTACACTTGGCCTTTTTGACCGTGTCTTACACCTACACACAGACACAAACACTGGTGCTGGGGAATATAAGCCTTACTGCAGTAGTCTAGGAGTATTAACGTTTTATATATATATAATATATATGTATAAAATCAGAGGATTAAAATCTCCTCAGTGCAGGGAGCTGAATCTGAGCTCGCTAGCCACAGCCAGTGTACTGCACCCAAGTACATAAAGGGTGCCTTGGTGTTGGGATACCAGCTTTTGTGCAGTTATTTCAGTGGCGAGGGGAGAAGACAGGATGTGCCTAAAGAACATTTGCTTGCAACAACCATCTTGGAATTGGAATAAGCATTTCCGGCATCATACCTCAAAAAAAAATAAACATGGAATTAGAGATAGGCACTTTGGGTCTGTGGATTGCTCTCCAATTCTAATTTCATTTAATCCCCACCCTCCCGCTTCACCGTGTTTCTCATGTAAGCATCATCCCTTTTGGGTCTTGCTTGTTTCTGGTTCTTCTGGTGGTAGAAATATTGAGTTGAAAATGTGTTGCTGGAAAAGCCCAGCAGGTGAGGCAGCATCCAAGGAGCAGGAGAATCGACGTTTCGGGCACGAGCCCTTCTTCAGGAAATATTGAGTAAAGTTATTTGCACAATGGTATTTTCACTGAGGCCGTGCACTTGTGCACACACAACACAGGTGCTGTGGGGGAAAACAAGGAACACTATTGTATCGTAGTAATGTGGGGATAACCAAAAACAAACAAATATAAATAGGAGAATGAGAATCTCATCGGTTCATGGGACTGGCTTCGAACTGGCTGGTCTCAGCCAGAGAACTGCACCCAAGTAAATAAAGGGTGACTCAGTGACAGAGTACCAGAGTCGTGCAGTTATTTCAATGAGTTTTCCTGATTACTTGCTGTGCCTGTCGACTAACCTTCTCGGATTCATGCACCGAGACATCATTTCTCTTTCATTTCAGCACTCTAGGATCCCTCACAACATTAGATACATACTCTTTTAATTCTTGCTGTCAAACTGGACAGTTTCAGACTTTCCCACAGTGCACTCCATTTGCCAAATCATTGCCCGCTCACTTAAATTATCTACATCCCTTGTAGGTTCCTTTTGTCACCTTTTTTGTATCATCAGCAAACTTAGCTGCCATACCTTTGATCCCTTGATCCATACCATGAATACCAATTGTAAACAGTTGAGACACTGGCAATGACCCTATGGCACACCATTAGTGATATCATGCCAGGCTGAAAAAAAGACCCAAGATCAGAGTGGTGCTGGAAAAGCACAGCAGGTCAGCCAACATCTGAGGAGCAGGAAAATTGATGCTTTGGAATTCCTGAAGAAGGGTTTTTGCCCGAAGGGTCAATTTCCCTGCTCCTCGGATGCTGCCTGACCTGCTGTGCTTTTCCAGCACCACTCTGATCTTGACTCTAATCTCCAGCATCTGCAGTATCCACTTCCACCCTGAAAAAGTCCCACTTATTCCCCACTCTCTGATTCCTGTTAGCCAGCCTCTCTTCTATCTAAACCAATATGATACACCTGACGCCAGAAGAGTTTATAATCTGCAATATCTTTAGATGTGATCCTTATTAAATGCTTTCTGGATATCTGAATACATCTACTGGTTCCCTTTTTTCTGCAGCATAAATTACTTCTTCAAATAACTCCAATAAATTAGTTAAACTTGATTTCCCTTTGACAAAGATGTTATGGCTCTGCCTGATTGTCTTGACTGAATCCAAAGTGCCCTGTTATACAATCTTTAATAATACCTTCTAACATTGTCCCTATGACAGTTGGTAAGCTCACTTTCTTTAGCTTAGTTTCCTGCTTTTGGGCTCCCTCCCTTTTGTATAAAGGAGCTATACTTACAATTTTGCAATGTAAGAACATCTTCCCTAAATTTAATGAGTTTGCGAAAATGAAAACGATTGCATTAACTTTCTCACTAGCTACTTCTTTTAAGACCCAAGAGTAACATTCATTAGGGCCTGGGACTTGTCATCTCACAGTTCCAGCAGTTTACTTAGTATTCCATTGAGGTAATTATAGTTTTCTTGCATTTCTCCCACTCTCTCCATTCCTAATTTATAGCTTTGTTTGGGATGTGACTTGTATCCTCTTTTGCAAAGATCGATGTAAAATATCTGTTCAATTTGTCTGCTATTTCCCGATCCTCCATTACTAACTCCCCAGACTCAGTTTCTACAGGCCCCACACTGATATTGTTAAATTTCTGCAAAACTTCTAAAGAAATCTCTCCTATCTGTTTTGATATTTTTGGGTAACTTTCTCATACTCTATTTTTTCTCTCCGTATTAATCATTTGGTAATTCTCTGTTTTTGTTTTATATTCTGTTCAGCTAGAAGGAGAGATTGGAGATGTTGGAACCATTTTACCCTGGAGAAATGAAAACCAAGAAGAGATTTGATCAAAGTTTACAAACTCATGAGGCACATAGGGTCATAGAGCTGTACAGCATGGAAATAGATCCTTTGGTCCAAGTCATCCACACCAACCAGACATCCCAATCTGACCTACTCCCATTTGCCAGCATTTGGCCCATATCCCTCTAACTCCTTCTCATTCATCCAACCATCCAGGTGCCTTTTAAATGTTCTAATTTGACTTGCTTCCACCACTTCCTCTGGTGGCTCACTTCAGACATGCACCACCCTCTGCTTGAAAATATCGCCCCTCAGGTCCTTTTTACGTCTTTCCTCTCTCACCTCAAACCTATGCCCTCTGGTTTTGCACTCCCCCAGCCAAGGAAAAAGACCTTGGCTATTCACTCTATCAATTCCCCTCATGATTTTATAAACCTCTATAAGGTCACCCCTCAGTCTCTAATGCACCAGGGAAAACAGCCCCAGCCTATTCAGCCTCTCCTGATAGGCCAAACCCTCCGGTCCTGGCAATGTCCTTGTAAAATTTTTCTACACTCTCTCAAGTTTAACAACATCCTTCCTATAGGAGGGTGACCAGAATTGTACACAGTATTCCAAAAGAGTGGTCTGAATAGAATGAGTATGGAGAATCTGTTTTCACACACATATAAATAAAGATCCAGAGTGCCCAGTTTTAAAGTGACTTTGAAAAAGAAGCAAAAATGAGATGAGTAAAGCAATTACACACTGTAATTCTTTAGGGAATGGAATGCACTTTTAAAAGTATGGTAGAGACGGGTTTAATTGAGACAGACAAGAGGCTATCAGATGGTTTAAATGGAAATAATGTGCAGAGGTATGGGGAAAAGGCAGGAGGTAAGTTAGACTGAACAAGGAGGCACTGCAAACAGGATGGGCTGAAGGGCCTCCCATCTCCACCATAACCTGTCTGAATCTCTGGGTTTCTGGAGGAACATTTACAATTCCCCAATCCTCTGGCACCTCAATGTCTCTGTAGAGATTGAGAAATACTGATCAGAGCCTCTGCAATTTCTATTGTTCTTTTCCATCAGAAACCTTGGATGCAAAATCATTCAGTCCTTTCTGACATAACTTGCAACTTGCCATCCTGCCAGTGTCTTACCAACATCCTCTAGCAGTATAACATCAACAACATCTTTGTTAAGGACAGAGAGACGTATTCTACCAGTCACAGCCTCAACCAAGGCATTAGGCCTTTTACATGTTCTCATTCAAAAGTATGCTTTACTCACAAAAAAACCTCTTTATACACACATAATCACAAATACAGTTCTGTTCTGTAAAACAGCATGTGAAGAAAAAAAACAAACATTGGAGTTTGATTCTATCCAACAAATAAACCAAAGGTATCTCTTACTGTACAAGACTATATTAACTTGCATATGAAGCACTAGAGAGTCTCTTAACTGAACGAACCCCCATTAAACTTTGGCAGAAAGACCTCAGACAGTGGTCTTTCCTCACTGTGCCTTGACAGCATCTGCCTCAAGCTTTAGTGATCCCTCAGCACATGGTCCTTGGACCTTGGAATATGCCAGTCAGCAACACTTGGTCAGGGGCAACTCAAAGACACCAAAGAGATCTTTCACTGAATTGATGGTCCTGCAGGCACATTCAATGTTTGTCTCAGTGTGTGGCCCAGGGAACAGCCCATAGAGCACAGGGTCCTGCTTCACCAAGTTGCTTTGGATGAACCGCAACAAAAAAACAACTGCTTCTTTCTCCTGACTTCTTTTACAAAGGCACATTCCAGAACTTTCCTTTGACTAATTATCAAACATGTTTAAAAGAAAATCCCTGTCCTTGATCAAAGGTTTGAAAGGGTCACTGTCTGGTACAGTGTGAGTAACACCTCCAACTGTGGAGATATGAGACCACGAGAGAGAGAGGGAGAGAGAGGGAGAGAGGGAGAGAGAGAGAGAGAGCTACTTGTGAGATGCACCATAGATTCTAGGGGTGTCATGGTGGCTCAGTGATTAGCACTGCTGCCCCACAGCACCAGGGACCCAGATTCGATCCCACCCTCGGGAGACTGTCTGTGTGGAGTTTGCACATTCTCCCCATGTCAGCATGGGTTTCCTCTGGGTGCTCTGGTTTCCTCCCACAGTCCAATGATTATTGCCCATGATGTGCAGGGATGTGTCAGTTATTCAGGGGTTAAATGTAGAGTAATGGGAATGGGTTTGGGAGGGGGATGCTCTTCAGAGGGTTGATGTGAAGGGTTGAAGGGCCTGTTTCCCACACTGTGGGGTTTCTATGATGGATCCAATGGAGACAGTGGTCCACATGGAAGGCTGTCTACAGATCCTTAATATGTGACAAACCACTTCTTGTTCAAACTTATTGTCGAGTCTGTAATTTCTCATCAAGTATACAACAATCCCATTCTCCTATATCAGGGAAAACCTCATCCCATGCTCCTGTTGGAAATCCTGACACAATACACAGCCAGTCTGTAATTCCCCAGGAAGTTTGAATTGCGATGTATTGATTTACTCTACAAATTCAATCTGATCATGTGGCTGATCTCAAAGTGGAGCTGATGCCTCAGTCAGACCAGCCATGATCTTCAGGGCTGAATGGCCTCCTCCTGCAGATACTGAATTCCCAGCCCAGAATTCCTGATTGGAAAATCCCAGAGGAAATAGACAATATCATTGGGTCAGTAAAACCATCCCAGCAAGCAGTGCCACTGCCCAGAAGGACTGATCTCTCCACAATCCCTGCCATTAGACACTCGCCCACAGTGACTGATCAGGACAACATTCAAGGGGAGACATGGGAAGATACCCACTGGAACTTCCTGAAAGAGGGAATGCACTGACTGTGCGGTAACTGCCCAGGAGACTGAATATCAGAGGGTCTCTGCATAACATACAAACCCATTGGGAAAGGTCCCGGCTGTTCAGCAGGTTTTGGGGACATTAGAGGGTTCTGACTGACTTACCTTAGCCAACAAAATACAGAGGAAATTAAACCAGCTCTAACTACTGACTTAGATATAAAACTGATCACTACCAACCACACACATAGAAAGCATCCAATCACTCAGCTCACCCACCCCCATTACACTCACTGACCCCATCCCCATAACTGAACACCCTCCCAATTACTCACACCACCCCCCTGGAACTCACTGTGTCTAAATGCACGTGCCCAGGTGTCAGCAAATATGGCCTTTCCAGGATTTAAATTGTTCGAAAGTTGCAAACTCTCAGAGACAGCTCCTGAGAGAAGGTAAGGCTGCAAAGCAATGTGGCTGTCAGTAAACCCTGCCTTGGAGATATTCTACACAACAGGCAGGAAACTGATCAATCCCCACCCCATTTAATCCGAATCTGTGATCACTCCACACTCTGTCACTGAGCTTCAGGATGCTGATGTATTTCTGTGTGTGTGCTCACTCAGAAACTCAGCACCAGGTCATTGTCACCTCCTTCTCTGCAGCTTTGAAAACAATGGGATTTTCATGGAAAAGCTGGAAAATTTTCTCTATCCCTAAGAATCCTTCTGCCTTCAACTCACAAATACACAAGGGGTTGTTTCCACTGCCATTTCAGTGAGAGTTCCAGTTCCTCATGAACCCTTCAAGAGAAAAAGAAATGTACCTAATCTTTGATTTCAATGAACTTCCCCCTCTCTTTAAGGAGTCATCCCTCCTTCTCAATTCTCCCTTCAGAGAAAACACCTTCTCCAAATCAATCTGTCAAGATCCTTCTGGATCGAATCAGTTTTAATCAAGTTGCCTTGACAGGCAGATATCAACTCCGGCAGATACAAACATAGCCTGTCCAACCTTTAGTCATTAGGCCACCCGACCAATCCAGGTATTAATCTGGTAAACCTTCTCTGAACTGTTTCCAATGCTTTTACATCCTCCATGAACGATCAATACTGTACCCAGAGCTGCAGATGTGGTTACACCAGTGTCCTTTCTGATGACAACATAACTTCCTGACTTTTATACAAACTTTTGCGCACATGGAAGTACAATATAATGTCTTTGTACTCATTTACATTTCCAAAAACATTGTTTCACACACATTAGTACACACTCATGCAAGACTGTTTACTAACACAACTACTGTCACATTCACATACACTCTTGCTGTCTCACAATAATACACCAGGAATCTTCATACTCAGACAGTTATACTCACTTTCAACAGGATCCCTTGAGATGAAATTATTCTACTGATCCATACATGAAGTTCCAGCTCTGTGGGAAATCACTGTAGGGGGTGGAGAGATGCAGTGATTCCACTCAGATCTCACCTCCTGGAGCAACAGCACTTGATATAAAACAGGAAAACTGTCAGTCGTTCCTGATTCATGGTCTTTTCACAGAAATGAACATTCAGACAGAATAACGATGCCAACATTGAAGAATGTTGAAAATTCAACAACTGCAAAAAGATGACACTCTGCTCAGGAGCAGCCTAAAGGTGTTGAAGACATGGACAGATACAGTGTTAGTAGAAAACTGAAGTGTCTCAGTCACATTTGTCAGGGAAGCGCAATGCACTGATTCAGCATGTTTAATATATCACAACGCAGGAGCAACCCCCAACTCAGAAGCTGATATTACCGAAAAACCAGAATAACTCAGAGAGAGGAAGAACAGTAACAAAACAACATACTTGGAAATGAACTGGTCATACCTGGTGGTACAAACGACAAATCCAATGGGTATATCTCCTTTTCTAGTTTTACTGGGTTTTCCTTCAGATTGTCTCTAACACATATCCATTGAAGCATAATATATGTTTTACAGTTATACACATATCCACAAATATTTCACAAACACTTGAATGGTATCTCAAACTGTTAGACTGACACTTACACTGATTTTTATCACATTCAGCCACCCTTTCACTGTCTCAGAATAATGTAGAAGATCATCCTCATAATCATAACTGACAAACAGCAGTCTGTTTCACTGACCTGTACGTGAAGTGTCTGTAACCCAGCTGTGGGAGAATCACTGTCCGGACTGGATGGACCAGGGTTGTCACTGAGATCTCAGCTCCTGTGATAATTGTATCTGTTAGAAAATAGAAACACTGGTCAGACTCTCATCCTCGGTGGGAATTGAAGTCAGTCTCTGATTGTTTCAGTGACTGAAAGTCTCATGTCAACTGGTATTGGGACGTGGAAAAAAACTGTGATCAGATGCAAGACAGGAATATTTACTGTGGACACTTGATGATCCTGTTTGCAGATAGTAACCTTCTGAACTTGTCCCAGAAGTGCTGCTGCTGTCTCAGAGATTCAGCAATGAGGTGTCAAAACATTTTACTTTAACTCTGCTCTTCCAACATAAGGCAACAGTTTTCCTGAAATGCTGATTGTAGAGTTTCATTTTCCATAACAGACCAAACAGATTCAGCAAAACTTTAACTTCTGCTTGGTTTAATGAATAATGAATCATTTCCAAGCAAGATTGAAAGTTCTTGTTTGCTGATTTAACATATCCCCACATGACAGACGAAGGACAAAACATGTCAGAACAAAGGCCAATTGTGCTGTACAATATGGGGCAGTGAGTGAGAAATGGGGAACACAAGGATGAGAGCAGGAATCTCTGTTCAGCACAAAACAGGAACACATTCTGGATGACTGTGCATTGGTTCAGCAATATTCTCCATGACTGCCTGAACCCCCCGTCTGACCCCCAACATCCCAACATCAGATCCTACTGTGCTTGAGAACATGGGTTCATGGATGTAAGCAAATATTTGTTCACTGTGAGACCAATCAAAGCAGAAATCTTTATGTGACCATGTGTGTATTTAAATACCATTCAGAGATGAGGAGTATTCGGAGGGGAGGGCTGGCCCTGGGTTCCAAGACCAGGATTTATAGATTCTGTTCGAGGGGATCACTAGATTCTGATATTGGCCGCAAGTGGCTGATGAAACCCCACCCACAGTCACCAAGAGAGCATGATGGGAGATGCCCTCCTGGCTGAGCCATAGGCACCAATCAGATCATAGATTCAAGGCAGGAAACAGGCAGGCCGTGTCCCGGGACGGAGTGAGCACGGGCCGTGTCCCGGGACAGAGTGAGCACGGGCCGTGTCCCGGGACGGAGTGAGCACGGGACGCATCCCGGGACGGAGTGAGCACGGGCCGTGTCCCGGGATGGAGTGAGCACGGGCCGTGTCCCGGGACGGAGTGAGCACGGGCAGTGTCCCGGGACGGAGTGAGCACGGGCCGTGTCCCGGGACGGAGTGAGCACGGGCCGTGTCCCGGGACGGAGTGAGCACGGGCTGTGTCCCGGGATGGAGTGAGCACGGGCCGTGTCCCGGGACGGAGTGAGCACGGGCCGTGTTCCGGGGGGGAGTGAGTACGGGCCGTGTCCCGGGGGGGAGTGAGTACGGGCCGTGTCCCGGGACGGAGTGAGCACGGGCCGTGTCCCGGGGGGGAGTGAGCACGGGACGTGTCCCGGGACGGAGTGAGCACGGGCCGTGTCCCGGGACGGAGTGAGCACGGGCCGTGTCCCGGGACGGAGTGAGCACGGGCCGTGTCCCGGGGGGGAGTGAGCACGGGCCGTGTCCCGGGACGGAGTGAGTACGGGCCGTGTCCCGGGGGGGAGTGAGCACGGGCCGTGTCCCGGGACGGAGTGAGCACGGGCTGTGTCCCGGGACGGAGTGAGCACGGGCCGTGTCCCGGGGGGGAGTGAGCACGGGCCGTGTCCCGGGACGGAGTGAGTACGGGCCGTGTCCCGGGGGGGAGTGAGCACGGGCCGTGTCCCGGGACGGAGTGAGCACGGGCTGTGTCCCGGGATGGAGTGAGTACGGGCCGTGTCCCGGGGGGGAGTGAGCACGGGCCGTGTCCCGGGACGGAGTGAGTACGGGCCGTGTCCCGGGACGGAGTGAGCACGGGCCGTGTCCCGGGACGGAGTGAGCACGGGCCGTGTCCCGGGACGGAGTGAGCACGGGCCGTGTCCCGGGGGGGAGTGAGTACGGGCCGTGTCCCGGGACGGAGTGAGTACGGGCCGTGTCCCGGGACGGAGTGAGCACGGGCCGTGTCCCGGGACGGAGTGAGTACGGGCCGTGTCCCGGGACAGAGTGAGCACGGGCCGTGTCCCGGGGGGGAGTGAGCACGGGCCGTGTCCCGGGACGGAGTGAGCACGGGCCGTGTCCCGGGGGGGAGTGAGTACGGGCCGTGTCCCGGGACGGAGTGAGTACGGGCCGTGTCCCGGGACGGAGTGAGCACGGGCCGTGTCCCGGGACGGAGTGAGCACGGGCCGTGTCCCGGGACGGAGTGAACACGGGCCGTGTCCCGGGACGGAGTGAGCACGGGCCGTGTCCCGGGACGGAGTGAGCACGGGCCGTGTCCCGGGACGGAGTGAGTACGGGCCGTGTCCCGGGGGGGAGTGAGCACGGGCCGTGTCCCGGGACGGAGTGAGTACGGGCCGTGTCCCGGGACGGAGTGAGTACGGGCCGTGTCCCGGGACGGAGTGAGTACGGGCCGTGTCCCGGGACGGAGTGAGTACGGGCCGTGTCCCGGGACGGAGTGAGCACGGGCCGTGTCCCGGGGGGGAGTGAGTACGGGCCGTGTCCCGGGACGGAGTGAGTACGGGCCGTGTCCCGGGACGGAGTGAGCACGGGCCGTGTCCCGGGACGGAGTGAGTACGGGCCGTGTCCCGGGACGGAGTGAGCACGGGCCATGTCCCGGGATGGAGTGAGTACGGGCCGTGTTGGGGGACGGAGTGAGTACGGGCCGTGTCCCAGGACGGAGTGAGTACGGGCCGTGTCCCGGGACGGAGTGAGCACGGGCCGTGTCCCGGGACGGAGTGAGTACGGGCCGTGTCCCCGGACGGAGTGAGCACGGGCCATGTCCCGGGATGGAGTGAGTACGGGCCGTGTTGGGGGACGGAGTGAGTACGGGCCGTGTCCCGGGATGGAGTGAGCACGGGACGTGTCCCGGGACGGAGTGAGCACGGGCCGTGTCCCGGGACGGAGTGAGTACGGGCCGTGTCCCGGGGGGGAGTGAGCACGGGCCGTGTCCCGGGGGGGGAAGTGAGTACGGGCCGTGTGTCGGGACGGAGTGAGTACGGGCCGTGTCCCGGGACGGAGTGAGCACGGGCCGTGTCCCGGGGGGGAGTGAGCACGGACCGTGTCCCGGGACGGAGTGAGCACGGGCCGTGTCCCGGGATGGAGTGAGCACGGGCCGTGTCCCGGGACGGAGTGAGCACGGGCCATGTCCCGGGACGGAGTGAGTACGGGCCGTGTCCCGGGATGGAGTGAGCACGGGCCGTGTCCCGGGACGGAGTGAGTACGGGCCGTGTCCCGGGATGGAGTGAGTACGGGCCGTGTCCCGGGACGGAGTGAGCATGGGCCGTGTCCCGGGACAGAGTGAGTACGGGCCGTGTCCCGGGACGGAGTGAGTACGGGCCGTGTCCCGGGACGGAGTGAGTACGGGCCGTGTCCCGGGACGGAGTGAGCACGGGCCGTGTCCCGGGACGGAGTGAGTACGGGCCGTGTCCCGGGACGGAGTGAGTACGGGCCGTGTCCCGGGACGGAGTGAGCACGGGCCGTGTTCCGGGACGGAGTGAGCACGGGCCGTGTCCCGGGACGGAGTGAACACGGGCCGTGTCCCGGGGCGGAGTGAGCACGGGCCGTGTCCCGGGACGGAGTGAGTACGGGCCGTGTCCCGGGACAGAGTGAGTACGGGCCGTGTCCTGGGACGGAGTGAGTACGGGCCGTGTCCCGGGACAGAGTGAGTACGGGCCGTGTCCCGGGACGGAGTGAGTACGGGCCGTGTCCCGGGATGGAGTGAGTACGGGCCGTGTCCCGGGACAGAGTGAGTACGGGCCGTGTCCCGGGACGGAGTGAGTACGGGCCGTGTCCCGGGATGGAGTGAGCACGGGCCGTGTCCCGGGACGGAGTGAGCACGGGCCGTGTCCCGGGACGGAGTGAGCACGGGCCGTGTCCCGGGACGGAGTGAGCACGGGCTGTATCCCGGGAAGGAGTGAGTACGGGCCGTGTCCCGGGACGGAGTGAGTACGGGCCGTGTCCCGGGACGGAGTGAGCACGGGCCGTGTCCCGGGACGGAGTGAGTACGGGCCGTGTCCCGGGATGGAGTGAGTACGGGCCGTGTCCCGGGGGGGAGTGAGTACGGGTCGTGTCCCGGGACGGAGTGAGTACGGGCCGTATCCCGGGACGGAGTGAGCACGGGCCGTGTCCCGGGACGGAGTGAGTACGGGCCGTGTCCCGGGGGGGAGTGAGTACGGGTCGTGTCCCGGGACGGAGTGAGTACGGGCCGTGTCCCGGGGGGGAGTGAGTACGGGCCGTATCCCGGGACGGAGTGAGCACGGGCCGTGTCCCGGGGGGGAGTGAGTACGGGCCGTATCCCGGGACGGAGTGAGCACGGGCCGTGTCCCGGGACGGAGTGAGTACGGGTCGTGTCCCGGGACGGAGTGAGCACGGG